>NW_007578628.1:33782-44847 GCF_000690725.1 Stegastes partitus
CTGTATATTTATTTTTTATTTTTTTATTTTTATTATTATGTATATGGGAGTGTGCAAACGAGGCAATTTCATTGGCCAATGTTAAACTGCTCTTTTTCATGCTGTGCATGTGACAATAAATGTCTATCTATCTACATGTTTAATCCCTTTGTCACTGACCTGGCACTGACTTCCTTTCTGGGACAGTATGGAGAAGTTGTGACGGCAGCAAAATACGTGAAGGACGCCATGGGATTTTGGACTGGAAGGCGGCAATTTCAAGTCCTGCTAAAGGCTGATGCACAGGGGCCTAATGGCCTGAAGCACCCACCAGCTTTCTTCAACCTGGGCGGTGACAGAGGTTTCCTTTATTACTCTCGCCAACCTGCATTTTGTTGTCACAGTCTGGCCACACAGAGGCAGCATGTGCCGGATATTGCTCAAGGTTTTGTGGGCAAGGAGGGCACAAGGTCAAAGACTGCAATGCACCATGGGCTTGTCATGGATGCAGTGGCTTAGAGCATCTGTACCGCAACTGCCCCAGAATGAGGACTTCTGCTGAAGTTGCCAGAGGAGTCGACGATCCAAGCAGAGCCAAGGAGGCAGACAAGGCACCCAAATCAGCAGATGTGGCACAAGAGGAGCCAAAAGGGCCCCCACTACATGCAGGCGGAGAATATGCAGCAGGCACAGGGAATGCCGTCGCAGTTCCAGTGGTGGACCACAGTGAAGCTCAGACTCCTGTGGGCAACACTGAGGTGATCTCCCCTGCAGGTGTCTCTGGGCCAGTCTTACTTGAGGTGAAACAGGGGGCCCGTAGAGGATCGCAGGGCTTTGGAGCTGATCCTTCGTTTGACAAGGAGTTGAAGAGTAAAAGGTCAAAGGGGGAAGGGAAGAGCAGAGGGGAAGAGTTAGAGTAGGCATGTTGTGACGGGGTGGGGCAACAACAGAAGACAATGGAATTGGCAGGGGTAGGAGGGATTGAAGAGCAGGAACATGAAGGAGTCGGGCAGGAGGGGGATCAGGAGAACGCGGCCCAGAGTGAGGCCATCATGGGGAACCTACTAGAATTGGACTTTGAACTCACACCAGGTTTACTCATGTTACATTCACCTTTGGGTGAGGATGTATGCGAGGGGCCGAGCAGACCGTTGTCATCACCCAATGCCATACCATATTCCTGGGCAGAGCAAATGGACAGTGAGGACTTGTATTCACAATAGCCAAGGGTATAGGTTTGTTACTCATGAAACAACCTTGCTGACTACAATGATGGGATTTTTCAATGTACTGTCCTTAAATGTGAGGGGTATGACGGACCCTGTTAAAAGGAGGGTTGTTTTTGATTTTGTGAATTCACTTCGAGTAGACATTTGCTTTCTGCAGGAGGACCATCTAAGGGATATTAAAGATAAAAGAGACTTTTTCAAGGGAGTGGAGAAAAGGGCCCTCAGTGTGGAGTGTAGGAGGGGTCCACTCTACTGGGGTTGGGATTTTGTTTGGGGCAAAATCGATGAAAGTGGAGGATGTTGTGGTCATTTCCCAAGGGAGGGTCCTGGGGGCAGACATGTCATGGGGGTCATTGAAGCTCAGAGTCATTGTAATATATGGGCCACAAACTCCAGCTGAGCGGCAGGAGGTTTTCGGGCTGATGGAGCCGCACCTCGCTACCAACAGGCAAGTCATAGTTGGGGGAGACTTCAATGCTGATTTGGGGATAAAGGGAGGCTCTGGAGAGCAGTTCATATCTTTGCTTTTGGACAGGCATGGCCTAGTTGACGGAGGCAGAGTAGTCAGGCCACCAGCGGATGGTACCACATGGCGCAATTCACGCAGGATAGTTAGGCGTCTAGACTATGTTTTTTTTGCCAAGTCATACGGTTTAATTGCCGGCAGACGGATCCCTGTCTGTTTTACTGATCATGATGGTTTACTGTTCAAGGTACGCTCGTGTATGCCACAGTTTGGACCTGGTTGGTGGCGGTTTAACATTACGGTCTTGGAAGAGGTTTTTCCAGGCAGCAGTTTTTATCGTTTTTCAGGGGACTTTTGAGTCTTAGACCAATGTGCTCCAATGTTATTGAATGGTGGGAGACAGCAAAGGACCGTGTTAGGAGCTTCTGCCAGAACTATGGTAAAAGCAAGATGAGGCGGGCAAAGAGAAAGGTGTCTCACATCCAACGCCTTCTGGAGCTCGAACACGCAAGAGGGAATTTGGGCGGAACAGTAAATTTTCAAGTCTGCAACTCCTTGAAGGCTCAGCTCAGGGAGACTTATGAGCACAGGGCTCGTGCATACCTGTTGCGGTCACGGCAAGACCTCATTGAAAAATCAGAGACATGCTTAGGTGCTTTCTTCAGCACAATTCGTTCAGACAGGGAAATACAGATCATGGCAGCAGTAAGACACAAACAGGGACAGCTTATAATAGATGCAGCTGAAATGGGGAGTGTCACCACCAATCATTTTGGTTCTATTTTTATGGAGAGGGAGTTAGATGTAGAAGGGGGTGGGGGGTGCTTTCCTGGACATGCTTTGCCAGCAGGTGCCACAGGACATAGCACAAGCAATGGAGGCCCCGCTCTCCCTCGCCAAACTAGAGGGGGGTCTCCGTCGAATGAAACGGCGGAAGGTGCCCGGCATCGATGGGTTACCGGCTGAGTTTTATGTTGTTTTCTTGGACGTGCTGGGGCCTGTTGTGCTGGAAGTTTTGACTGAGGTGCTACGAGTGGGTGCAATGGGGAGATCGTCGGCCACAGGTGTTATCACCCTTTTGTACAAGAAAGGGGATCGCACAGACCTGGGAAACCGGCGGCCCCTGACCATGTTATGCACAGATTACAAATTATTGGCAAAAATCTTTGCTGATTGACTTGGCACAGCACTGACCCATGTGGGGTCAGGTGGAATCTTCAACTTATCTGGGATGCCATAGCTTGGGCTGAGGACAGAAACCTGCCACTCATGGCAGTGGCTCTAGACCAAGCAAAGGCATTGACAGGGTCCACCATGGTTTTATGTTTCGGGTGCTAGAGAGGATGGGTTTTGGCCAGGTTTTTGTGCGATGGTTGAAGGTTCTGTACACTGAAGTGAAGACTATGGTGGCGGTGAATGGTCATCTAGGGCAAGTGTTTAGACTGCACTCTGGGGTGAGGCAGGGGTGCCCACTATCTCCACTGTTGTACATTCTGTACATAGAACCCCTGTCAGCAGCCATTCATCGGGACAAGGGAATCAGGGGGCTCCTAGTGCCAGGTAGTGGAGGGACACATGTGAAGCTGTCAGTAATTTCCCAGACTGGGATTAATAAAGTATTTTTCTATTCTATTCTGTCCCAGTATGCAGACGATACGACCCTGCTGCTGGACAGCGATGAGTGTCTGATTTGATCGCTGCAGATCAACCAAGATTTTGGTCGCGTGGCAGGGGCAAGCTTAAACCACTCAAAGTCAGCGATTAAGTTCTTCGGATCATAGAGAGGGAGGACAGATGTACCAGGGGGCCTGTCTCTCTGCCCTGGTCCTCTGAAAATTTTAGTAATTCAATTTGAGACAGCCCACAGTGCGACTCTGAACTGGACCAGGCGCCTTGCGATGGGGGGAATGTACCTCACATGCCTCTGAAACTGGACTGTATCTTTGTCTCTTTTCTGAGCAGAGAATTGTCTGGCCCAGTGGTGCAGCCATCTGGGTACTTTATGCGGCTTTTTGTTTTTTGCCTACCAGGCGAGGCAGCTTATGGTGTGGAGCAACTTGGCGCCTCGGGGGAAGCAGCAGCCATGGCATTACCTTCATGCAACCAGGTGGCTGCGAGCTCACCCAGAGGCTTCATCAGCAAGGATACGGCTTAACCATAGAGCCCTATATAAGGAGGACAAGGAGAGGGTGACAGCGCCAAGAACGTTTGGGATTTCATCCACACTTTGAAAAGAAATCCAGCCACATGGCCTTGACTTGGACTTAAGGACCTCAATTGGTTATGCCTGCATAGGTGCCTACCAGTGCAAGAAAAGATGCATCGTCATGGGTTGGCAAGATCCCCTGAGTGTCCGAGAACAGGATGCAAGGCAGATGAGACGGTAATACACATCATGTGGGATTGTCCCTTCACACAAGTGGTTTGGAGTAGACTGGGGTGATTGTTTGGACTGGTAGTGCCTTGGACAAGCATGACATGCGAATGATAATAATAATAATAATAATAATAATAATAATAATAATAATAAAGGTTGCCCCAGAAATACCTGCAAAGGTACAAGCCCTATACTGGGGGGGGAGTGCCAGGGATGCAGCAGTGGAGAGGTTCGCCCAGGACTGGAGATGATGCCTTTGAGGTCGCCCTCAGACTGCGATGGGAGAGGTCTGACCCGCTGCATTGTGGCCTTTCAAAACAACCCCTAGACCAGGGGTGTCGAATCCTGGTCCTCGAGGGCCGCAATCCTGCATGTTTTAGATGTGTCCCTCTTCCAACACACATGATTCAAATGATCAGCTCATCAGGACAGTAATAGTTGTTAGTAGTTATGATTTCTTATTTTTTCTAATAAAGAGGATTTTCTTTTATTTTAGAATACATACATTTAATGGAACATGCGTGAATGGAATGTGCGCGGCTTCAGACGCTCCAGGCGTCTGATTTATGTTGAAGTATGTTAAAAATGGGTTCCAGATGTCATTGAAAACAGATGTATTATTATTGTAGATATATGTATTTTTCTCCAGTTTGATATTTTCTACGAGAAGGTTGATCCAGTGATCGGGATACAAGGAATTTTTGGTCTTCCAGTTTGAAAGTATAGTTTTCTTGGCGATCGAGAAATAAGAAGTGGATTTTGATGTTTGATTGGAAGGTTGTTGACTTCTGGAATATTTCCTGGTAAACACAGTGATGGCGAAAGAGGGATTCTGTGGCTCAAAATGGTGGAGAGTTTCTGAGTTACTGTTGTCCAGAAAGAGTGAATAGGTGAACAAGTCCATGTGGCGTGAAAGTAATTATCCGTACTACCCAAACTGCATTGTGAGCAAGTGTCTGTGTCTGTTAGTCACATTTTAAATATTTTCCTTTGGGTGATGTGAGATCTGTGGATAGTTTTATACTGTGTAAGTTGTAGATTTGTGTTGCTGGTTAAAGAGAAATATTGTTGCAGATTTTGGTCCAGAAGTCGGAGCTGGGGGAGAAAGGGAGATTGTATTCCCATTTTGCTGTTGGAAGTGCTACTACCATGTCTGAATTGGATATGAGCTTATTGTGACGGCCCGTGGCCACCAGGTGTGTGTGTTGGACCCAAAAAGACAAGGAGATGGGAAATGAAGGGAGGAACAGGTTTATTTAGGGGAAACTAGGGAGTGTGGGGCACCAGGAGGCAGGTGAGGAATCCGGGGTAGGTGCGCAGGTTGCAGTGGCGGTGCAGGAGGGGGTTTTCTGTGCCGGTGCTTGTGTGGAGAGTTTTCCGTGCAGGTGCCCGCAAAAGGTGAGAACCCCTCTCGTGATGCCGTGGGAGTGAAGGCTGGCATGAAGGGCAGACAGCTGGGCGCTGGAGCCTACGGAGAGGATGCTGGAGAAACACAGAGAGACTATCAGGGTTACTCGTGACTCAAAAATAATTAGCAGAGAACACAAGAGCTTGGAACTACTGCTAACAGCCTGACTGTACCTCTAGTGGTGTATCACAATCATCTTGCGCCGGAGTCCCGGGAAGCAGTGGCTTTTAGGCTGTCTGCTGAATGAGCTGATGAGCCGCAGCTGTGCCAGCACAAGAGCGTCCTCCTCCGATCGGCCCCGCCCAGCCTGAAAGACAAAAGCATGCCAGCCAAAACACAGAGAAAAACAGGAATCCAAAAAACACACGTAAACCAGTCCATAACCCTCACACTTTTAAAGTTTAGATATCAGTTTATTTGAGTTGGTGATTTTTGTTATTTCTTCCACTAGTTTAGGGAGTTGTAATGAATTATTAGTGATATTTGTCTTAGATTTGATTATAGATTTTAATAGTTGGTAATGAAGAAATTGTTCTTCACCCAGTCCAAATTTCTGGACCAGTGCATTGAATGACATAAATTGATTATTTTGAAATAAGTGGTGGAGTTGAGTTATTCCCTTTTGCTGCCATAATGGAAAGTGAATGGGATGATTGTACAGTTGAAAATCTGGGTTGTGCCAAATTGGGGTGTATTTGCATGACCTTAAAGGTGATGTTATCAGTTTGTTTACTTTCCACCAGGCTGTCAGAGTTAAATTGATTGTGATAATTTTGTAGTAATTCATTTTTGGATTGAACTCGGTAAGAAAGGTAGATCGGAGAGTAAAGTATTATTGCACTGGTTTTGTTCTATTTCAATCTATGAGTTGTTGCAAGTGTCATTTTGGGTCTATTTCACTAGATGTTGTAGTTGGTTTGCCAAGTAATAGTGGTAGAGATTGGGTGTGTCAAGCCCTCCTAATGATCTCTGTTTTTGCAAAGTTGCCATGGAGATTTTTGGCTTTTTATTTTTCCAATAGAATTTTAATATAAGTGAGTTAATTGATTTAAACCAGTTGTCTGTAGGAGTTGATGGGAGTGCTGAGAACAGATAGTTGATTTGTGGTAATATTTTCATTCTGACTGTTGATATTCTACCATTAAGAGAGAGTGGGAGGTTTGTCCAGCGAATAAGATCATGTTCTATCTTGTTTAAAAGGGGGATACAATTAAGATTAAAAAGTTCTGACAGCCTGGGGGAAATATTAATGCCTAAATATCTACTATTGCCAGTGTTTAGTGGAAGTGAATTGTTTTGAGCCCCAGAATCCCATGCCCCCTCAGTAAGTGGTAGTATTGTTGATTTCTGCCAGTTTATTGTATAGTGTGAAGTGGTATCTTGAATTCCTTTGATGTTATGGTTTTGTCTGATTGCTGCTGCAAGTGGTTCTATAAAGATGGCAAATAGAGCAGGAGAGAGTGGACGTCCTTGTCTGGTTGCCCGGTGACATGTGAAACTCTGTGATGTGATTCCATTAGTGGTTATTGTGGCCCTTGGTGAAGAGTATAGTGTTCTTATCCAATGGATGAACGACTCTCCAAAACCAAATTTGCGTAATGTGCTATATAGGAATTGCCAGTTTACTTTGTAAAAAAAAAAAGAAAAAGAAAAAGAAAAAGGTATGTTGAGGTGGGGGAAGCACGCAGCACTTGAAAGATGGAAAGGGGGGCTGAGGTTGGTAACATGAAGGTTCAGAGGGTGGGAAAGTGAACGGTTGACATGTTAAGGGAAACGGCTTGTAGTTTACAAGAGATCGTTTAATTTATTTTGGTGTGCATTTTGCATGAACTGCAAGTCAACCGTTATGGAAGCATTGATGTATTGTTTGAAGTGTTTTTGAATAAAGAATTATTTACAAAAAAAAAAAAAATCTGTTCTTATCAGTTTGCAATTCTTGAATTCTACAGATTCATTTAGCAGACGCTTTTTTTCCAACGACGTACATCTGAGAGGAGATACAACACGAGCAAGACTCTAGTCAGGAGACAACAATCTAGATGAATACCATGGAACATAGTTGCAGACTTGAAAATTTATTGTTCCACCCCCATTTCCTCTCGCAAAGATATGAACTGCTCTCCACAGCCTCCCCTTATCCCCAAATCAACGTTGAAGTCTCCCCCAACTATGACCTGCCTGTTGGTAGTGAGGTGCGACTCTACCAGCCCGAAAACCTCCTAGCGCTCCGCTGGAGTTTGTGGCCCATATATTACAATGACTCTGAGCTTCAACGACTCCCATGACATGTCCGCCCCCAGGACCCTCCTGGGAAATGACAACAACATCCTCCACTATCATCTCTTATGCCCCGAACAAAATCCCAACCCCAGTAGTGTGGACCCCCCTCCTACACTCCACACTGAGGGTCCCTTTCTACACTCCCTTGATGAAATCTCTTTATCTTTAACATCCCTTAGATGGTCCTCCTGCAGAAAGCAAATGACCGTTTGAAGCGAACTTACATCAGTGCTTCCTCTACGTTCATTTAGGAGTGACGGGCTGCCATTCCTAAATCCTCGCTGCCGCTCCTTAAAATTTATTTTTTTTGTTTTCTTTTTTTAATTGTCCCACCGTTGCATGTCTCCACCTTCACAGCAGAGTCCTTCACTGGGATTAATACGACATTAATAACTCGCGAGTACTAAGATAAACTACAGATAACTATCTTGCTCAGTCTCTACTCTTTGGGGGGTTAATCTGACGTTAAATAGTTTGCGAGAGCGCAGCCTTGAAAGTGACGTCCCGTCCAGCATGAGGCTCCAGGTCAGAGAGTCAGAGGAGGGTCGTCCTGGAGAACAGAGCAGCGACTTACCAGAGGAAATGTAGACTTATTTGCTTAAAGTAACTCAGAATAGATTTTACAAGTTTAATAGACATTCACAAAATATTGATGGCCAGCTAACATCTTAACTTAATTGGGCCCATTGCCAACTCAGTGTCACTAACGTGAGTAAATTAACTGATAGCATTAAGCTAGCATCTACACGCCATGATGGAACTGCTGACTGCATCTTCAGATGTGCTTGTTCAGATATTTCTCTGAAAAGAGAAAGACACCTGATGGAGATGACACTAACCAGGTATCATTAGCCTTTTACTGACTCATACATGATGATGGTCAGGTAAAAAATTGTGTTTACACTGTAATCAGATGTGATGTGAGTGTAAATGATCTAACGTTAATGTTTAATGTATAAGACCAGTAACATCAGACAGGGAGGAGCAGTGGAACAAAGTGAAGGAGAGCCGAGTGGAGGAGCAGGAGAGAGAAATGAGAGTAGAGGAGGAGAATCTAAAGGGGAGCTCAGGCTATCAGGCTGGGACCCTACATGTGAGAAAAAAAACTGTGAGAGGGATTTCTCAACAATGAATAGGATGAGATATTTAATAATACATCATCAGACACAAACTAGAAACAAATTTAAAAATGATTAGAGTGTAAAGAAACAATCTGATTATTGTTTCTATTTTTAAGTGAAGACTGACTTGAGAAACAGGCTGCAGGGAATCAGCTTGCAGCCTTTCTGCTGCTGAGCCTCTCAGAGAATTTCCCTACAACAGAGCCTGAGAGCTCTTCTATAAAAAACCTAGAAAAATTAATTGTTCTGAGCCTGGGTGCAAACTTTGCCACTGATTCTACAGCCCCATCAAGAAATTATTATTTGTTGTTTTTATTTCTATTTATTTAATTCTATTGTTTTCTTAATTTATATTTTTACATTCAGCCTTTAAAAAGCAATTTTCAACTGGCCATTCAATAGATAAGTTGTAAAAGTAAAATCTGCAGTCAAGTGTAATTTGTTTCTGTCACCACGGCTCCTGGCCCTGCTGCTGAAAAACATCCTAGAGGAAACATTACATCCTGTGATGTGTTTGCTATTTTGCTAGCATCATCATGCGTGTTAGTCCTTCAGCAGTCAGTTGTCAGCATCCTGTAAGTATGTCAGTGAGTTTGAATGACACTGGACTGGTATGAAGCGAAGTGTGGACTGATACATATCTGCTGACTACAAAGGTACCAGAAGTGAGGAAGAATTGGTGGCATATTGGATATTTCAATGCTGCCAATAGATCAGAATGTGCACAGTGGCCAAACAGTAGAAAAGACCATTTTGTAGCTGAAAACAAATACACGTGGAGACAAGGAGTGTGTCATTTTAGTGTCATTTTAGCAATTTCCCTGAGGTTTTGTACCGAAGGGATCAATAAAGTTTTATTCTATTTCTAAGGAGTCCAGTCAAGTCACTATTTGATTTCTGTGGCACATTGACAGTAAGGGCCGCAGCCCCAAAGTGCCCGTTCCCTGTAGACAAAATAGGAATGACATTATGACGGAAGCTGGCGTGCTTATATAGGCAGGTGAAGAGCCTGTATGATGTGAATTTAGTTGAGTCATTTAAATGTTAATTTTTTAATTTACAAAAACAAAAACAAAACAAAACAAAAAAACGTCTGCTAAAAAAGTTCACCTGGTTCTAACAAGTATAAGGTCTTGGGGCCTGCAACAGTATAATTCATTGTGGAGATTAAGCAGACAAATGTAGAAATAAAGTCAGGAGCCTCCAAGAAATATCCGTGAAAAAACAACAAATCCAAGGCCTCCCTGTGACCAACCTGTCCTTTGATTTTCATTGCACTTTTGTATTTGTTGGGTGCATTAATATGTGTTGTGTCATGGATTAGTTACGGCAGGTTGACCCAAATGCAGAAACAATATCCAGGAGACGTGGAGTTAGAGAAATGGGGTTTATTGCAAAAACTGAAAGTGTAATGATGGGATTGAAAACAAGGCGGGGGTGTTACCAGTTGAGCTAATGGTCCGCGCAGTCACATAGAAGCACAGAGGGAAACACAGATGGAAACGCTCAAATGGAAATGCTCAAATGGAAACGCTCAGAAGGAAACACTCAGAAGGAAGGCTTGAAGTGACCATGTAGGTTGACACTCAGGCTCAGACTGAACAGTGACAAGTCCTCTTATACACAGAGTGATGAGCCTAATGAATCGCAGGTGTGTAGCCCACACACCTGCAGGCAATCAGTCACAGGAGGAGAGTCTCAGTCGTCCACCAGAGGGCGTCCTGGAGGAGAACATAAACACAGGCCAGTCTCACTGAGTTCAATGAAACTTTGCCAGTTTAAAGGGGTCCACCCAAAACTACTTCAGTCTAAGTTTAAGGAAATGTGGTCAAACTGGGGGGATTTCACCACCCCTCCTTGTTTTTTTTTTCAAAAATGACCAAAAATTGCCTAAAAAAATGGTCAGAAGTATAAAGCTCTACTGCTATAAGAATTCAACCAAATCTTTTCATATTTTCAGTGAATGTTATCCTACCCAAGGACAATCTATTGTCAACGTTTTGTTCTCCTACAACGAGTTCCATCACACAAATCATGTCAGCCAAGACCGCCTCTCTCACCCAACAGTGAAAACTGTTAAAATACCCAAAGTTTAGGCCAAAATATCTCCACTGCCTGAGCATGCTTCAAAAAGCTGAGCATACCGTCCAAAAGGTGGGACTTCATACTAACATTATCTGCAAAAAAATCTTTGGGCACTCACTA
>NW_007578628.1:45828-51215 GCF_000690725.1 Stegastes partitus
ATTGAGGTAGAATCATGTGCCTTCTCTTCTGTCTTTATCGCTCGCTGCCCACTGTAAACTAGTTTCTCGTGAGCCCGCTCTTTGTTGCGCTAACCGATTACAAATTTGGATAACTGATAAGAAAGCCAAGAAAGATGTGAAAGCCTATCTTCTTCAGAGTGGTAATTTCAAAATGTCATTGATTTTCACTTATTGTAATTGTCCTTAGCCATGAAAGTAAGAGTTGGCGGCTTTGTCTTTGTTTCCCTCTCACCCATAAATCTGAGTGTGGCTCCCACCAAAGGAGGATATAAGACCGAAGGTGTGAGAAATTTTTTTAGAATTGATGCTGGCATTACGTGTGTGAACTGCTGGTCTGTTAGTGTCCTAATGCATTAGTAAACCTTTTTTCAATCCAAGTCATTTGAGTCTCCAGTGTGTCTTTCTGTGTCAGGTTCCTTATTTTACAACAACCTCTTCCAGAATTTCCACAACATATGACACCCTGCTAAAATTATTTATGAAGCCAGATGAAACAAATTAGCTTGTCAAACTCCTACCGTACATGTGATTGGCCGTCCCTGCTGTCACTCCACTTGCTTGTAAAAGCTACTTGCAACCTATTGGACAAGACAGAAGGCAGTGCATGTAACTGCAACTGTGAGTGTAAGTAGGGAGGGCAACATTTTTTTTATGGAATTCTACATGAATATTATGATTATAATCAGTGGTGTCATTTACATTTACACTTATGTGTGTGTGTGCAATTAGCTATACATGATGTGAAATTATGACTGCAAATACACAAAAAACTGTCAACTTTCAGGAGTGCTGCCTTGGAGCACTTTTGTGTTCAACTCTCAAAATCAAACCTACTCCTTTGGTACCTCATTAGTAATTCTGCCTGCAAGCCATCAGGCTGCGTTAGCCCCTAGAGCAGGGGTGTCGAACTGCGGTCCTCGAGGGCCGCAATCCGGCATGTTTTAGATGTTTCCCTCTTCCAACACACCTGATTCAAATGATCAGCTCATCATCAAGCTCTGCAGAAGTCTGATAACGATCCTGATCATTTGAATCAGGTGTGTTGGAAGAGGGAAGCATCTAAAACATGCAGGATTGCGGCCCTCGAGGACCGGATGTCGACACCCCTGCCCTAGAGCCTTTGAGGGCAAATGATATTGTGGTAGAATATCCTCTAAGGGTAGAAGATATTAAGACTCATAATTTGGCAGTCAAGCCTAAAAATACAGGTATGCAACAGAGGAGGATGATGGATGGCTGATAAAGCAGCAGAGCAGTATGCCAAAATGAATTAGCCAGTAAGCCTGACTGTCATATGAATGTTGGCTGAGGCTGAGTCGTTAATGACGTCATTGTTATGCCAAGAAGCACAGATTTATTTTTTTTTTGTTTGCAGAATCTGGTTAGCCCCTTAGGGTTAATGAAAAAGTTCTGAGATAGGCCAACATGCTCCTACTGGTCAGTTGCAACCCTGAGCATATTAGTCACATATATAGTGTCTTTAAAAAGTATTCACCTCCTTAGAAGTTTCTCTTTTATTGCATTTCTAGATAGATTTATGGTCAGTTTTTTTTTTTTTTTGAGAAGAATTTACAATTAAACTCTTTCAAGTTGAAATCAAAACAGATTACTATAAAGTAATGTCAATTCATTAAAAATACAAAATGCAAATTAATTGTTTAAATATTTATCGCCTCAAAGAGAATGAATACAAGATTTGGAGTAAAGACTGATTGTGACCTATTCACAAGAGTTCAATGCTGTAATTGCAGGTGCATCTACATTGACTTAAAGAGGGTGAATACTTGTTTAACCACTTATTTTCTGTTTTATATTCTTAATTTATTAGCATGACTTTGTCGAAAAGTGTTTTCACTCTTCTACTAAAAATAATTTCTCTAAGTTCTTATGTTGACCATGATTCAATATTGAAAAGCAATTAAAGGGGAACACTTCCAAGGAGGGTGAATACTTTATATAGGCACTGTGATGTGATTAGTAGACCCTGGCCATCTGATCTTCGCCTGAGCCCCAGTATTAATGAAATCCATAACACTGCTGACAACTTCAATTTGAGTTCTGGGCAGGCTACGAACTGAAGACCCAGACCCAGCTCGAACAAAACCGACTGGCACTGCAGAATACAAAGTTATGTGCTTGCTTTGTAAATATAGTTATATAGTTGTAAATACAAACAGATGGACAGCAAGTGCCTGACCAAACAAGTCACATGTTAAAAGAAAATGTAATTCTGATAGACTTCAACAATTAATATCAGACAATTAATATTTAGAATACAGCTGAAGAAATATTAACTAGTAAGAACTAAAAAACAAAAACAAAAACAAAAAAATATATAATTCATGCTGGATTAAAAGGGTTGTAAGGGGCTCATGGGAAAGATTTTGCAGTAAGTTCATATGAGAGATTTACCAATTTTTTAAAAAAATAATCATTCACGGTAAAAAGTCTGCAAACATGGTAGCAGGAGGGTTAGCTGTTTATATACAGTGAAATGTATTAACTAGCTAGCTAGCTGGCAGTCTTAACTAGATGCACGCTAGCTACTATTTATCAGCATGACAGTCAATGCTTAAGGCTTAATTATATGACAAAGCAGTATGTCCCAGTTGTAAATACTCTGTAAGGGTAGCTACAGTGTGTACTAAAAGGAAAAAGAAAAAGTATGACATTTGAAGTGCAGGGACAGTCTGTGGTGTGAACACATTTTGGGCAGCATGCAGGCATCTGCAGAGGGCTCTGCATGGACTAGATGTCGATGAGGGCACATGATGAAATTTATGGCAGTCGGACCCCAGGATATTTGTGGATGCAGAAAATAAAACATTACCCTCAGTGGGGAAATGTTTTGTAATTTTACATGTCTCAAATTTAGTAACAAATCTTAATTTTATTACTTTTCAAATTCATGAACAATGAAATAAGTGCATTCTACTTTAAAATTGTGGCTCTTTATGAGATTAAATTAAATTATGCTTAATATCTACAGTTTGTGAGGGTAGAATTGGTAAATAAATGTTTAGGGTCTGGGAATAAATTACTTTCTTTGACCATGTGTGGAAAATGTTGTACTCATACATTGCCAGTCAGCAGTGTGGAATGTCCTGTTCAAAGTGTTGCCTGGCCAGAAGGTTGAACATACGGATTGTGTTACTGCTATCCCACCTGCAGGGGGCTGTGCTGCAGCGGTAATTGAGCTTCAAGGCTTAGCTGATTAAGAAGACAGCAGGAAGAATCTAAGCCTGAGGAACAGCGACAGACAGTTCATTTTGTGTGCTACCGTCAGCCCGGGCCGCATGGCGCCGCACCGCTACACACCAGGCAGGTCAGCTGCTGTTCAGAGCGAGGCAGCCGCTCGCGCTGCACCTTACGGTAAGAACCGGACCAAAGTTGACAGCTGAAACGATGAACTGCTTTTCTCCTACAGGACAGAATAAGCTTGTAACATAGCCTACGATTATGATTAGTACTTTAATGAGGCCAGGAGGAGAAAATTATCATCTGAAATAACTGATTAATTAATTTAAACCAAAACACAAGCCAGAGGCAATAATATGCTTTGAAATCTTGGGCCATTTTTTTCTTTCGATTTTAAATTATTCTCAAGTTGAAGTCTTTAAATCAACCATGTAAACTTGTAGAACAAATATCAGCAAGTATGAAGCGTCTTGGTTAGTGTATAGTGTGTGATTCTTTTAACTGTCTGTGGATCCCTTCTCTTGTATTGCATTGTTTCTCATTACTGTTGTCTTTAATTTCTACATAGAGTATTTGTCCAGCTATTTTTTTTTCTAGTATTTTTGTTTAATAAACTGTTTTTTTTAATATGTTCTTTTTTCGTCATGAGACTGGTTTTACAAAGAAACATGCTCAAAAAAATTTGGTTAACAGCAAGCAAACACTTCTAGCTAGCTAAAAAAAAGACACTCCTGGATCAGATATGTTCTATCTTTCAACAGTAATTTGGGGTTTGTGGATACAGTCAACATGTACCCTATTTTTTGGCACGTGCAAAAAATATTAAAATTCAACTTGAATTAAATAATACCTTGGCCATGTATAGATGGTGAAAACACCACAGACATTTGACAGGGGAGACCATTGTTCCTTCAGGTCGTATAAAAACAGCCCAATGTCTCCCATACATGTTGTTACATTTCCATGTAACTGTACAAGTAAAACTGTATTTGGCTTTTTGTTTTAGCATTTTTGTTGTAGACAACAGTAACTGAGAATGATGCTTTTTGGTCTGAACACACAGAATAGCTAATGAGCAGTTTAGAAATTTCAAATGACAGCACAAGCTGTTGGTGCTTTGTACTGAGCAGACTGTGACTATTTTGGTCAGCAGCAGGATAAAGATTAGCTGAGTATTACTGTATACTAATGCCATCAGCTGACCTCAGGTATGCTTATTTCAACAAGGATACTTCTCACCCTGTCTGTCTTGTAGCTGTTAACCAGTTGACCTTTCTCTTCATAACAGTCTGAAGACAGCTTGTAACAAATTTGTGTACATGTGTCTGTGCTAGCAATCCTGTCTCCTATTAGGTTTATATAAAACTAATTTGCATATGTAGCATAATGCTTCATATGTCTCTACGGCAATGCAGTTACGATCAGACTAGATTTTAACAAACTTATTTTACATGTCACAAATATTTGAATGCTAACATTAATAGGCATTTTTTTCTGCCAAAATAATATTCAGTCTTGAAGTATAACGTCAACTCAGGGCTGGGCAGTACAGCTGAAGAACCTATCACATTAAATTTGATTGATCAGTTGATACTGACAAATTGATTGCCTTTTTTAAAAATAAATGTTATGTTGGTCACAATTTAAAGCCCACCTCACTGCCAGTAACCTGTATACATTTTTCCAATCTGGATTCAGCTAGAACCATATGACTAACACAGCCTCTGTCCCCTGATGCCAGCAACTTAAAACATTCTCATCCTCTTGAACCTTCTCATCCACCGTTGAAACAGTCTTTATTAGTGATGCATGATATTAAAATTTCTGGACGATATGGACATCCGATATTAAGATTTCTGATATTGCTGATAACCAATGTTACCTATGTCGATATTCAATTTTTGTTCACACCGACAAATGAGTATATATAAGCACTGTCAGAATGTGACAACTATTCAAAAGAAGCCCATACCAAATTAGACCACATAGTCTTCTTTATTACGGAACAAAAGTAAAACACATTTAAACATATTTAAACATATTTAGCATTCAAGTCCAGGACCATTAATGTAAAAACATCTGTGAAATAGCAGCAATATCAAATGTAAAGGAAATACATCCTGACTGTATTTTGAAATGGGATGTGCAAATTTTGTGCTATAGTCTGT
>NW_007578628.1:51316-88926 GCF_000690725.1 Stegastes partitus
CTAATAATAATACTAATAATAATACTAATAATAATATTATTAATAATAATAATAATAATAAAAGTCTGTCAGAAAAGACCTACTTAGAAGTACATCTTTAAGCTGAACACACTCAGATAAATAGATTTACAGATGGGTAGCTACCAGTCTCTGCAGGCTGCAGTGAGGGAGGTTTGCAGGTGCAGACGGGGCAGTGTGAGGTCCAGGTGGCTGTGGACTAATGCCTAGACCTGCACAGAAGCCTATAGGAAAAGTGACAAAGAGTAGCGTGCTCTGTTGTCAAGATAGACTGGATGAACCAGGGAGACAGCATGCTTGGGGTTTGCTCACGCAACCGAATTTTGCATTTTCATTGTGTGCTTTTATGGAGGTTTACACCTAATCCACTTAAAGGAAAATTTCAAACATTCCATCAAACATTTTTTTTTTGTTTACATTTTTGTATTACTGCAAAGGCTGCAAGGTGGCTTGGTGGGTAGCATGGTCGTCTTGCAGCTAGAAGATCCCCGGTTTGCGTCCCGGTTCGGATGCCTAGGATCTTTCTGCATGGAGTTTGCATGTTCTCCTCGTGCAGCGTGGGTTCTCTCTGGGTTCTCCGGCTTCCTCCCACAGTCCGAAAACATGTTGAGGTTAATTGGTGATTCTAAATTGTCCGTAGGTGTGAATGTGAGTGTGCTTGGTTGTCTGTCTCCAAGTGTAGCCCTGTGATAGACTGGCGACCTGTCCAGGGTGTCCCCTACTTTCGCCCTGAGTCAGCTGGGATAGGCTCCAGCCCCCCTGCAACCCTAGTGAGGATTAAGCTGTGCACAGATAATGAATGGCTAGATGGATGTATTAGTGCAGTGTCTATCACTGTTACATATATATAATTTTTCATCACCTAGGCCTAAGGCATGCGTCCATTTCCAGCAGGTTGGATTCATGAAGACTCATTCCGAACATTACTGCTTGATTTTGGATTGTTTGGTTCTCTTTATAAAATTTGTAAGGTCTGTATCTTACTATGTTAAGCACTGTGAGACAGTGACATGTGGTCAGGGGAGGCAGGTGAGGCAGAGCCTCACCTGACATCATGGAAAGAAAAAAATACATAATGATAAAATAATTTAAATAGATTTATCCAGTGATTTGTACTATAAAGTATTCATTTTCTCATTTAGCCTCGTCAATTTTGATGATTTTTAAATTCAAAATCGCTCAATTTTTGCAGTTTCCAATTCAAATGCTTGGAAGAGAAGCCGGTGAGGCAGTGGCGAACTGAGCCTCACTTGGATTGCACAATGCCTCACTGTGCTGGCTGCCATGCGTAGGCTGTCACTACATGGCAGCCAGCGAAGTGAGGGATTGCGCAATCCAAATGAGGCAGCAGCGAGCTCAGCCTCACTTGGATTGTGCAATCCCTCGCTACCTATGCTGGATGCCATGCAATGACAGCGTGCTGCTGTCTGGATGTCGCCAATAACACAGTTCAAACAAATTTAATATATGAACTGATTTTCCATAGTTTAGCTGATGTATATAATAATGTACAGTGTTTTTTTGTTACCAACTGTATGTGTGTAATCTGTTTCATAGATAGCCTTCAATTTTGCAGTGGTTGTCTCATCAGTCACTGTTGACACCATATCAAGAGCAGTCAGGAGTATGAAATCCTCAGCTATTGAATGTGGTTTCTTGCACTTGGTGATTCTGTTACAGGGCTTCAGACTAACCCTTCCAATGGTAGCACTGGTCCTACCACTTTCTTTGTTGGTCGCACCAGCTAATGATTTGGTCACCCCACTCCCTTATTTTGGATCAGCATTGCCACAGCTATTCATCCACCATGCATGCTGATGAATAGCTGTTTTTGCATAACTTAGTTATGTTGCACTGATTTTCAGTGATACAAGACTTGATATTTTTTACATGTTTTAACCTGAAAATATATTTATTTTGTCACCAGTCCTCTTCTGATATCAGTCACTAACTGGACTCAGGCTAAACAACTGCTGAAATTGCCCATGGGTAGATGCTGCATTTTACCAATGTTCCCTAAACGCCTCCCATTGTAGAAGATGCCTTGAAGTGCCATATCATTCCATCCACTCTCGGCAGCCAAAGTGTGGAACTTGATCGAATAGTCGGCCATGCTTCTGGTCCCCTGCTTGAGCGTAGTCAGATGAGTTCCTGCTGCTCGACCCTGGACTGGATGGTCAAACACCTTCTTTATTTCCCCAACGAAGGCTGAGTAAGAAGCACAGATTTCAGTTTGTTTATCCCACACAGCAGTACCCCAATCTTGTGCTGGGCCCTTCAATAAACTATTTAAATAGGCTATTTTAGCTCTATCTGATGCATATGAACCTGTTTGCAGATCAAAAACCAAAGAGACTTGTGTCAGGAAAGTTTGACATGACCCTAAGTCCCCTGCGTAACGCTCTGGGACTAGTACAAAAGGCTCCTGAGCGAGCGGAAGAGCAATAGCATTAGCTTCAGCAACTACAGGGCGAGGGAGAGGAAAGGGAGCTACAGCTTGTGAGGGAGTGGGCGAAGCTTGCACATGGGCAGTAAATGTAGCGACTTTACCAGTCAACTGAGAAACCTGATTTATCAGAGCATTATTACTTTCTACTAATAAACGAAGTAAATCATCATGCCTACCTAGCATAGCCTCATGATTGGCCATAGCTTGTTACATGGTTGGTAATGGTGGAGCCTGCTCAGCGCTGGTTCTCTTGTCCACTGAGTTCATCATGGCCGTACCGTACTGTTACGAATTGGACTCAGAGACTCAGGCACGGACAGATACACAGCAGAGACAGGCTTAGTGAAATAAAGTGTCGTTTTATTTACAATAGTGATAATAAAGATTAAAAAAAACAAAACAAAACAACAACAAAAAAAGAATACTAAACTACAATATGTACACTTGAAAACTGGAACAGGAAACTGGGTCAAAAGGTAACCGGTAAAAAGTTATGCAAACAAAGGCAGAAAAAGTCGATTAGGAATACAAAACAAAATTAATTATTGCTTCCTAGAGGCAGGCAAACTATTACAAAAAAAGGATACACAAATTCCCAAACTGAATTTAGAAGTTAGAGTGAACGATGCTAGATACAGAAATATTTAACAGTTGCGGTATTATTTTTCTGACCCGAACTTAGTACCACCAAGCAAGGAAGGAGATAATTTAGCAAGCAGATGATTACGTACAATACTACAATCTGCAAACAATATACAGGAACCCAGCATGAGACCAAAGCTTTACTGACTGCAGGGAGCTGGAGAATGGACGGTGGACGAGGTGGCAGTGGTGAGGCAGAATGGCTCACCACACTGCACCTTTCTACAGATGCAGAGATGGCGGAGAATGATCCAGGATTCCTTCAGTGGAGAAACCAGTTTGTGCAGCGGAGACCAAAGTGTGAGTGACCAGGATTCCAGGAATGACAGGGCAGGTTCAAATTGAAGCAGTTACAGAGTGAGGGTTACACAGGATTCAGGCCAACAAAGCAAACTGATCAAAACTGAGGAACACTAACAGAGAGTCATTTATGGTCCGGCGTCATCTCGTGGTTTGAAGGCAGCTTATATGGTGAGTAGAGGTGAAAAGATAAATTGAAACCATGCCCTGAAGACACTCAGGTAATCAGCAGATCTTCTGCACCTGTCCACACCTCACCAGGCTGCCACACACGCCCACCTAGGGAGAAGAGAGAGAAAACCCGCCAGTAGGCGGAGCCAGAGGTTGAGGCTCTGACAAGACCGTATAATTTAAAGTGCTGCTTCTTGTCAACAAACTGCTCAGTGGATCCAAACCAATATACAATGGTGTCTTTTACTTAACCAAACCTTTTCACTCCAGATCATTTGGCAACCAACTGCTCACAAGAGCAAACTAAACACATAGACACAGCATTTAGTTGCTGCTCTTAAAGTCAGTTTTATGTGCTGCACTGCCGTTGACTGAACTGTAAATGCTGAAGCATGTTGAAGTCCCATCCTGTGTTTATGGACATGGCCACAAGTATTTGTTGTAAAATACCTTGTTGGACCAATGCAAAACTTACAGCCGAGAGACTTTGCTGAACATCAGGGCAATGAACGTTGCTAAAATTGTGGCGCTCGGTTGTAATTTGGACATACTGCACCAACATGGAGTCCGATCAGACTACGTCAGCAGTTGCCCGAGAGAGAAGGAAGCACAAGTGTTACGAACGTAAACAAAGGAGGAAGAGAGCTGGGATCCATGGTACGCTAAAGGCTAACCCCTCCAGACCAACAGGATCGCCGCTCCTACTCTCCAATGTCAGCTCCCTCAACAACAAGCTGGACGAGCTACGTTTGCTGGGAGAAGAGCGCAGAGAGAGAAAAGACTGCTATGTGTTTGCTTTAACAGAAACATGGGTCCATGACAACATCCTAGACCGCCATACAGCTGGAGGGGACGACATTGTTCTGGGTGGACAGACAGGCAGCTAGCTCTGAACTTTTCCAGAGCCGCTGCAGGAGCAGGACACTGAACATTGTCAGGGACTCCTCACACCCTCTCCATAAAGTGTTTGAACTGCTGCCATCAGGCAAATGTTTATGGAGCACTGAAGGAATGAACCTCCAGGCTGATCAATAGCTTCAACAGCTTCATTCCACAAGCTGTCAGAATGCTGAACTGCTGATCCAGATATGCAAACACGTATTTATTTAATTGCTTTTAGTCTTTGGATCCTGAAGAAACACTCTCTCATCTTGTTTGTACTACTGTTGTATGTACAGCAAAATGACAGTAAACTTGATTTGATGTGATGCCATGTTCTTAATAAAAAAGTCTTGAAATTCAAAGTTTTTTTTGTCATGCAAGCTCACATAACTTCGAGTTCTTAGAAAACAAAACAAAGAAGCTGTGAAAATAATTTTAAAAAATTGAATTGAAACTGAACTGCATTTAAATTCATTGTGGTCTCGTCTTTCAGTGTTTCAAGTCCCCTTTTAGAGAGGTGCCAAGTAAATATCCCAAGTGCTTATGTCATGTAAAATGTAAATGTGTCATTTTGATCAAAATCAAACTTTTGGAAGATTTTGCCTGACGTAAACCACATGAGTTGTGTGAGTCAGTAGGATAACTACATTAATATTGTGTGTATGACTGCCAGAATGTAGAATACAGAGAGACGTCCACTGTTTTCCGGTTCTAAGTTCAATAAACCAACCGTAGAGTGTCAACACATTGTTATTTGTCAATGATAAATAATATTTATCACCAAGGGCAGAAAAGGCTGATATACAGCATGTGGAATCTGCAGTACCACTAGGATGATTTTTAATTTTGTTTGTGTTCAGTTGTTACTAATTAATAAATTAACTAATAAATTGTTGAGTTTAACTAAAGCTTTTATGAACTGATTACTTCAAAGTAGCATGTATATGTATTGAGACTGGAAATGTAACTATAAAGGATGGTCTATCATACTGGCAACAGACAAATCAACAGCAATAAGAAAATTGCTTGATAGTGTATTCTATAGTTTCACCTAAATGCATCAGATGCAAACATAAAAAAAAAAAAAATGCAGAGTGAAGGTACATGAACGATCCCCTCTCAGATCTTGATAATGGAGCCCCTTCACTGTCCTCCTGTAGGTGCTGCACCCTGGTAGATGCTGTGACTGGCAGGTACTTATGTATACCCATGATCCTGCATTCCCCACCACCTCTACTTAAATTATACACACCCAGTGGAGTGTCTCAAGGACTGAAGCTATATATGTTGGAAAGCACATGGAGGCTGTTGCGTGTCCCTGTCTGGTGATACCAGGATAGCCTTGAGGAAACTTAACCTCCCTGGAGTACAGTGGTTTTACACTAGTCATCCTCTGTGTGCCTTGGGTTTTGCTTGCTGTTCGTATTGTATATGTATCAAGCTGAGATCATTTCTTGTTCCTCAGATTGGAACTAGTTTTCCCTTAATCCATCTCAAGCCCTCTTATGTCATAAGAGCAACTGCTTTTACCTGTTCCACAATTGAGGCTGGTGGGTAAGGGAGATTAGAGATGCGCCGATCCGATACTGGGTATTGGTATCGGGCCGATACTGGACGAAATTACGGTATCGGATGATTTACTTCACAGTGGTAACTGGCCGATCCGATACCGCCACACACACACAATCCTGCCTTCCGACACATCCACGTGTTCGTCTGCTCATTGGCTACAAGTTTACAGCTTCAGAGAGTGTCTGCAACCCGACTGGTCGAATCTACAAGGGTGGGACTTGTGCATACCGGGTTGACTGTCTGAGACACTCCATTGGCTCTTCAGGCTGTCACTCACCACCAAAGCCCTCCTATTGGCCAACCTAGATGTCAATCAAAACCTGAGACGTCCGTCTAGCTGACTGTAGCGCTTTCAGCGCGATCTATAATAGATTCAGCCTGATTTTGCCAGAAGAAATGAATAAAACAGCCGGAGCTGATCTCAAGCTGGGAAGACATTACTGCAGAGTTTGTGCCTTTGAGGATCTAATACGTTTTACGGACCGAATTATTTTACGGGATGATGTTGACTGGTTGTGTCCGGACAGAATGAGACCAAGCTGGTGAGGAATGAGCGATGTGTGAGCTGCAGAGAGCCTTCAAAAGTATGAAAACTCGGATTTTAACATTTTGCTTTTCTGTACAAAAAGCTCTTTGTGTCAATGCTGTGGTTGCTGCAGGTCAAAAAGGTTTATATCATCGGAAAGAGGAGACTCTGAGCTTTCATTTGATGTGTATATTGTCGGGAAACGTGATTGTGGAGCATGCGCACATCTGGCTGTAATGTTTTTGGAAAGTTGTCACGTCCCGCCGGCGGGCCGTGGGAGCGGTAAGGGGTTTAAAATATTCTTCTTAAATATTATTTTTTTTAAAAATTGGAAGTATATTTTGAGTGAAATCACCCTTTAAAACTACGTCACGCACCCGAACTAGAAGCCGTGCACTTCTACGGCCGTAGAAGATGAGTCCAGCCTCTACCAGCAGCCTGTACATGGGTCCCCGGCTCTGCAGACAGACCCTTCCTATTGGATCCCATCCCGCAGCACGTCACAACGTTTCCGGCCTCATTTACTACTGCTCATGCGCAGAGCCGAGAGCGGCTATTAGTGGTAGTATTATTTAACACCAAGTTTTGGTAATTGAACCTTTAAATTGCAGCTTAATGTTGCTGTGTCATTTTGATCTGTTCTAAATATGTGAATGGCTCTGAGTGCACACTGTAGTCTGATTGCAGCTCAAATAAAGCAGCTACAGTTTCACTCTGAGACATGCTTTTGGCTGTTTTTTCCTTTCTTAGAAAAGCAAAGTCTATGCTTTAATAGTATGAGGCTTTTGATAAAGCCATCTTAAACAAATGTATCCATGCAAATAAGGTATTTCCAAAGAAGTTTAGGAGGAGAGATGGTATCAGTATCGGGATCGGTATCAGCAGATACTCAAAGTTGAAGTATCGGTATCGGTATCGGAAATCAAAAAGAAGTATCAGTCCATCCCTAAGGGAGATCAAGCCTTTGCAGTAGAAGCCCCAAAGCATCACAACAGTCGTCCACTTTAAATCAAATGTTCGTCCTTCGGTGATATTTTCAAGAAAGGCCTCAAGACATACATGTTTTTAATTGCGTTTTGATGCTCATATATACTTATTATACTTATTAGTATTTGAATTTTTTCCTGAAGATAGTCTGAAAATCTGTTCCTGACTGTGCAGTTGACTATGACCAACCATCTGCTACACACGTCAACCACTCTTAACTACTTATTCTTGTGTCTCCAGATGTTTTGTGTTATTTATTTATCTTTTTATTATTTATTTGATTTGATTTGGTGTACTGAGCTGCAAGGTGGCACAGTTGGTAGCACTGTTGCCTCGCAGCAAGGTCACTGGTTCGTGTGCCGATGGGGGCACTGGGATCTTTCTGCGTGGAGTTTGCATGTTCTCTGCAGCGTGGGTTTTCACTGCGTTCTCCGGCTTCTTTCCACAAGTCCAAAAACATGTTGAGGTTAATTGGTGATTCTAAATTGTCCATAGGTGTGAATGTGAGTGTGCTTGATTGTCTGTCTCTAAGTGTAGCCCTGCGATAGATTGGCGACCTGTCCAGGGTGTCCCCTGCCTTCACCCTAAATCAGCTGGGATAGGCTCCAGCCCCCCCGTGACCCTAGTGAGGATTAAGCGGTGTATAGATAATGGATGGAGGGATTTGGTATACTTTTAAAATGTGTTTTAGTCATGCTTGTTTTGTCTTTTTCAGGAGAGCCATACAAGTTTGATCCTTCCTTCAGTGGTCCAGTCTGCAGAAGGTAACTTCATACTTCCTCCTTTGCATATAGATGTTCTTTAATCTATATTTCCTAAATATTCTGTAGTCTACACTGAGCAAATTAATTTGAAAAGTAAGTCATCAGTGTTATTTTCAGGATGTTTTTTTTAGAGGCTCACACCCAAACAAATACTGAAAAACAGTGAAATCCCTTCTTTCTGGTTCAGACAGGACACTTTGTCAGATTTTAACCATTTATTTGGGATCACATACATTGAGTTTGGCAGTGACTCTGCTCGTGATGCTCTGGAACAATCTGAGCAAGCATGACACAGATAATCCCTGAGATCACAAACCCCCACAGAGCCATGAATTTACAATTTACAATTTTTCAAATACGGTATGAACATGAGAACAGGAGACCAACTAAATAGTCTTCGCTTACAGAATCTAGATTACATAGTTCAAGGTACAATAATCAACCATCTGCAACCTACAGTCCCACGATATGGGAAACACCGGGGTTATATGATTGAACTGATTTTAAAAGATGGTGGTTGGGGAGGAGGGGGAGATTTGACGATCTGCAGAGGCTGGAGTAGCAGTGATGTGGTGAGCGGGAAGCGGGCAGAATGAATGAACGCTGCCTCAGTTATAAAGCACACTAAGTGGGTGGGCTGGACTTTAGCGATGACTAGTGGACAGGAGGGGCCATGTGACACCCTGACTCCATGCCTGTCTGAACTAACGCAAAGCTTTATTTCTCTTTTCATTTACTCAAATAAAAAAAAAAAAAAATTGAATTGCTGTCAATACCTTTGCAGTCATACAATCTGTCCTCAGATAAGTCTATCTAATTAAAACTGTACTCATGCTCTCTGTCATCTGTATCTTGTATTCTAATACAGACCATCAAAACAGCTGATCTCATTTATCTATTTATCTTTTCATCATAAACGCTAGAAAATTGTATAGTGTCTCATACAATGATCACATTTATTCAGGTGTCAAATACATTGGTTCATTATGTGCTAACAAAAGATTACTGAACCTTGGGTACAGGGCTTGTATAGATAGTTTTGTGATGTGTTGTTCATATGAACAACAATGTGTTGACTTACTGTAGATTCTGAAGTGAAGTTGAACGGTGATGCCTTACTTTGCTGACTTACAAACTAGTCAGTTTGTTTTGTTTTGTTTTGGGTTTTTTTTTCCATTTTTCAAGTAGAGCATATTTGAACTTCTGAAAATCTGTTCCTACTGCAGTCGACTGTGGACCATCATTGACCTGTGCCACTCAAAACTACTTTACCCTTGTCACTCCAGGTCACTCCACTACTAGGACACAGGTTAAAATCTGATAATAGTTCAGAGGCCAAAATATGGGGCTGAATTGTGCTAAAAGCAGAAGTAAAATCTATCCAGTTCTTACATGTGTACATTTTAATCAATATTTTACCATTGAACCCAAAAACATATCTTTACTGACATCTTGTTGAAAGTTGCAGGTTTGTTGCTGTTTTGCCAGAAACTTTACAATATTTAAATGAAGTGTGCGGTTTTGCTGTTACAAAATGGGAAAATGGTCTCAATTCCAGAGCAGCTGAGAACCTTCTCTTTCTAAGCTCCACTAGTTTAACTTCTCACCTTGCTGCAGTAATGTACAAGTGTGCTTCAGAATGCCACATTTACAGTCAACATCACCTTAGCTGTAACCAAGTCATGCCCAGGACTATCATGGTTTGGGGTTTTGATTTCTAGTTTGGTTTCTTGATCCCCTCCTGTGTGTGCTTATTCTGCCCTCTCTGTTTAACTCAAACACGGCTATGCAGATAGATAGACTCCTTGACAACTGACAGGTGTAATGCCTTCTTTAATGACGTGGCCTTCAATCATCAATAGAGTAAAACTACAAATAAACCAAAACCGAGGAACTAATGAGAGTGGCAAAAGAGTGGCAAATTGAAACCAAAGTGGCTTGTTGTGTTAGCGACAATGCAGCTAACATAGTAAAAACAATTAAAACATTGAAATGGACCCACCACCCATGTCTGGCTCACACCATCAACTTGATGGTCAGAGATGCACTGAAGATCTTGAAGCCGACTCTGGACAAAGTGAAGGTAATTGTGGAATACTTCCACAAGAGCACAGTAGCCTCTGAGAAGCTAAAATCTACTCAAGAGGCAAATGAGTATGCCAGAACTGAAACTCAAGCAAGACTGCGTCACACGTTGGAATTCAACTTTCCACATGCTGAAACGGATTCTGGAGTTGAAAGATGCTGTCATCTCTGCACTGGCCATTCTCAATGCACCTGTAGATGCTCTGACCCAGGACAAATGGAAGGCTAGTATTAAACATGAATAAACTGAGCAAACTCCACATACCATATAATGAAACAAAGCATATTTTTTCTGTTCTCTCTTTGTTCAGCTATGTTGCAGCCTCCAAAATGCTACTCTTGTGCAGGGGTCTGCAGAAGAAGCATCACAGTTTAACAGCAGACACAAGTTACCACGGAGAAAGTGGGAGAGTTGGTGACTGCTCTCTGTGCATCCATGGACAGAAAATTCCACAGAATGGAATATAACACTATTCTCTCTGAAACAACAGTGCTTGACCCAAGGTTTAAAAAGCTGGCCTTTAATGACAACAGAGCTCTTGATGAGGCACTTCAGAGAGTAACAGCAGCAGCAGCAAGATGCACCCCCAGCAGCCAGCCAGCTCAACCATCAGGAGGCCAAGAGGGAGAAGAGGGGGCAAGGGCACCAGAAGAGAAGCAACAAACATCTGCTGTTTGGAGGCTCTTTGATCCAAGAGCCATAGAGGACACGACTACTAGAAGAAATCCCTTAGCAGATGCTATGCTTGAAGTCAGGTCCTATCTTGATGAGCCCCTCATGCAAAGATCTGCAGACCCGCTGAGCTGGTGGGAGTCCAAGGCTTCAGTCTACCCACGACAAGCCAAGGTAAAGGCAGGGCGACTGTGCATTGTGGCAACATCAGTGCCCTCTGAAAGGATCCTTTCAAAAATGGGAGAATAATAACCGAGAGGAGAAACAGGATCAGCCCCGCAAAGCTGAGGCACTTCGTGTTCCGAAATGCCAATCTGCCCTGAAAAAATAATGAAAAGATGAAGCTAGATAGATGGTGGTCAGTTCATGGACACCTTAAACTGTTGAATGTTACTGTTTTGCTCATTGCAATATATTTAATTTTGTTATATACATACATATATATGTATATATATATATAGTTCTTAGTCAGGCAATTTTGGTTTTGCTGCTATTTTGTTCATTGTAATACAGCTGTTTCTTTTTATGTTATTTGTTCTATTATTTATGCTATTTTTATGTTATTTCATATTTATTTGTGTTTAAATAAACATTGAAAATCTCAATAACTGTCCTTTTTATTTCTATGCCTAAGTTTTTAAAGCTGTTTCTATCTGCTTTGTGTAGCAGAGGGGTTCTACAAGCAAGTCAGTGTGTTCATTGGGTGGTTTCAGAGAGTATCAAGGGTCTGTAAATGCAATGAAAACAAGTGGCTACAGCAATTTACTGATATTAGAAAATGTAATTTTTACTTGTGAATACTTTAGTATAAAGGATGTACTGAACTATTTAAGAGGTATGTGTACACCTATGTATATATAACAATGCTAAATGCTACATAGCCTCCAGACCATATCATAACAACGTATCTGCCCAAGTCGCAGCGAAATTTTTTCAGGCAGCAGCGTAGAGGGCCGTTACTCTGTTATAACACTGGCGAGAACCCTGCAGTCCATCATCTACATACAACCTAATCCGTTCTTACGTGTGCAGCATTACCAACCAGCTGGTAGTCATGCTTTCACATCCCAGCAGATATTGTGTGTTGCGCTGCGTTTCTTTGCAAATGGAAGTTTTTTGTACAATGTCGGAGATTCAGAGCACCTGAGTAAGGCTATTGTATGCCAGGCGGTCAGAAAAGTGTGCCTCGCTTTGAAATGGCTTTTACCATCTTTGTCGTTTTCCCTGAACATAAACCTGTCAGAGCCATCAAGGAGGAGCTCCACAGGACTGCAGGTGAATGATGTATAAATCTGTTAAATTAATTTTAAATCATATTCTGTTAATGACATTGTGTTGCAACCTCGGACTTGAACAATGTTTTTATATTTCATCTTAAGCTACTGCCAAGTGCGCTTCTCCCCCGCAGGATTGCACCTAAATGAAATAAAATAATAAGCTACCATTCAACCAGTTTTTCCTGTAATATTATTGTGATTGCAAAGGATGACATTTAAACTTAGGCATTGACCTGAACATCAATGTTCTCCATGCCGTCTCCCTATGTGTTGCAGCTGCAGCGGTGTTGCACTTTTTTAAAAACGTGTTAATAGTCGCTGTATGAGCGCATTAAGATTTCCAATGGCCATTACCGTTGCCATGATGACTCGTCGAATCGGGGCTCCATTGATGTTGGCTTTTTATGGTTGTGGTGCACACGCTTAACTGCAGGTGAAACTACTCCGAGTTTCCTATCTCAGAGTAGATCAACTCAGAGTTCAGGATTAGACTCAGAGTTTGTTAAACCTGCTTTGTGAAAACGACCCCTGGAGGTCTCTGCACCATAGACTGTATAAAACAAATATCATCAATGTAACATATATTTAGTTATTGTGATAGACTATAGTTTTTCTCTGGATTGAAAGAGCAAACTGCAAAGTAATTAGAAAGTAATGTTGACACGTAGGCCTAAACATTGTGGAGTTTTTAGTGGAGTAAAAATATGAAGTAGCATTAAAACATAGCATAAATACAAAGAACAACAAGAACAAAACACCTTACAGGGCTTTGACTTCAAAAAAGGTACTCCTTATTATACAGTATTTGTTTGCATTCTATTGTTATTTGAACAGCGGAGTATTTACTCATGAACCAGGTGAAGAAACCCGTTGTATTATTTTATTATTTATTCATTTAATTTTGTCACTGTTCACTGAAATTGCTGGTTTCAATAACATTACTTGTAACATGTTATATTTGGCTTTGACTTTCACTGTACATTCGCTCTTATTTGCGGAAAAAATATTGGGATATATATCGTATATCGATATTCAGTCTAAATATATCAGGATATGACTTTTGGTCCATATCGCCCAGTCCTAGCATCATAGTGTGCATGTACATAAACTAAATAGTCCTAAACATAAATTATGGTTGACATGTAGCTAAACATTCTCTCTGGGTTCTCCGGCTTCCTCCCACACAGTCCAAAAACATGTTGAGGTTAATTGGTGATTCTAAATTGTCCGTAGGTGTGAATGTGAGTGTGCTTGGTTGTCTGTCTCTAAGTGTAGCACTGTGATAGACTGGTGACCTGTCCAGGGTGTCCCCTGCCTTCACCCTAAGTCAGCTGGGATAGACTCCAGCCCCCCTGCGACCCTAGTGAGGATTAAGCAGTGTATAGATAATGGCTGGATGGATGGATGGATGGATGGATGTAGCTAAACATGCATAAACTTAACGTGCTATAAACATAAACTTAAATCATTTGAAATATAGCCTTAAAGGACTCTTACAAACATACAGTACTTACAAACAATGCTCACTGTGAACCAACAAAGAAAGAAGATGTGGATTGCATCAGCAAACAACTGGGCTCCTGTGTCTGTCAGCCACTACTCAATGTGTTTTCATCTAACTCTACTGCACTCAATAGGAAACATAACAGACACAAGATACTACAGCACCTCCTGCTGGTGGGGAAGACACTATGCCAGCACAGTGTTCCTTTGTTCCTTTTGTTTGTTTGTTCCTTGTGTATATATATAGTCCTGCAGTTTCCCTTGTCAGTTGCCAGGTTGTCTGTCCACTTACCTCTTCTTTACCTGCCTGTCTTATCTGTCTGAATTCTCTCTGTGTTCCTTGTCAGCTTCCGGTTTGTGCTATTAGTTTTTTAAAATCTTTTTCTATTGTGTTGATTCTTGCTTCAGTATGTTCTCATGCTTTGTGTGTGTATCTATATCTATATCCCAGTATCTTACCGAATAAAAGGGAGACACCGATTAGTCAGTGCACCACAGGTGTGTCACTGAACTTGCCCTTGCCCTGCTACCTGCCCCACCTCTGACCTTCATCTGAGTAAAAACCACACCACACTGCCACACTGTTTTGAACACACTGTTCTAAACAAACTGATACCATGTCAAAAAAGTTGCTGGTGTGGCTGCTTTTTCTTCAGACAGATTGCTAAAAAGTTTAATGTACACTTTTCAAACAGCTATTTTCATACCACTGCTCAACCACCAGTATAGTATATCACTTAACAGTGGTAGGCTAACTTTTCTGCATCGTATTCCTTAATAGCTCTTGTGCTAGGACCACCAATGATATAGGTCTGTTTTCAGATATCACTTAAATATGGGCATGTGCACTCTGGTCCCTTTCAAGATTGTTGTCATCATTTCATTATGACATAACCAGGTTCAATTGATGTGATATGCTGCAAATACTAGCTTTTTATCGTTCTTCACAATTCATTAAAACGAATAAAGCTATCAGGTAGAGTGTACTGTGGCTGGCTTAATTGATTTACTGTTAACATGCAGATGTCCCCCCCCTTTCGTCTCTTGATTGAAACGTAGATATAATGACCAAGAATTTTATTTGGCTGACTACAGCCCTATTCTGTACACGTGAAATATGCTGTAAACAACTCACATCTAGACAGAATAGTAATCATGGAGCCAAAAGACAAGTATTTACATTTTTCTAACTTGAGTCTGTGACTTGTTTCTTATCTGTCCCTTTAGGAGCTGCACTGATGTCTTGTACTGTTTGATCTTCATCCTTGTCATTCTCTTATATGTTGCCCTCGGGATAGTTGGTGAGTCTGTACACACACACACACACACACACACACACACACACACACACACACACACACACACACACACAGTAGATTGTGCTCTGATGCTGTTGTGGCTCCTCTAGAGCTTGACAAAACATTTGAGTTTTGATCGAAATTCACCACGCTGTCACAGGCACACCCTTTGACATAAACACACAATTTTCACCGTAAGTCATAATCAACATGTGAAGGCCTATTTCACCAAATTTGACATTAATATGATCAATGGTGTGACAGTACTACATAAAAGTGTCATTTCCTGTTGCCAGCAGGTGGCGCTATGACTGTGAATGGATATTGGCATAAACCACAAAACAAGACAATTTTAATTAAACGGATCAATCTCCCGATCCTGTAAAAAGAAATGGACGAGCTCCCAAATATGTTACGGCCCCGTGAGCTAGGGGATGAGGGGAGTAACAAGAGTAAAACAAAAACCGGATTAAAGGGACCAGGAAACTGTTCAACAAAGTCAGGTTTATTTTGCAAACAGACGATAACAAGAATGCAAATTAGAGCGAGCTTCCTGAAAATGAAGCCGAGCCTACGATTAACAAACAACACAACGACCATGGAGCCCCTACACGTGTAGGGTTTTGCTGGATCCAATACCACAAACACCACACAGCTCTGTCTGCCGATCTGGCCCACTGGCCAAGATGATCAGGTTGGCTCAGCTCTTTAACCGTCTCGTAATGAGTGCAGAGCAGCTGCATCTGGTCACTCGTTCTGGGCATCACCTGAAAGGGAACTACATAAACGACACCCCAATACTTGGCACCAAGGGCTGTAACATCTTAATAAATGATGTCTCTTATGATTCTGACATTTAGCAAATACAAATAGTTTTGGTAATCCTGACCTAAAACAGGAAAAGTTTAGTATGATTTAATGTCAGATAGTGAGGGGGAAAAAAAGTTTTTTTTGCCTTTTATAAAGTGTATATTAACTTCTGGTTTCAACTGTATATACACATTTGAATGTATGCACACATCACAAAGACAGATGGTTTGTGATCAGGTCCTTAGGAATATTGTATGTTTGGAAACAAGTAAAATTTATTAATCATTCATCACACAGTGCTTACTTTACTGGGTAGCTGGGTGAAAAATGTACTGCATGCAGTCTACTTGCTTTATGTTTTAATGTTAAATGATCTGTCTTGTCTGCCTCCCTATCTGTCTGTCTGTTCAGCCTGGTTACATGGGGATCCCAGGAAAGTGATTCATCCAACAGACAGTTATGGCCAGTTCTGTGGTCAAAAAGGAACTTCCAATGCGTAAGTCACTATTAATATACTCAACAGACCCTACAGGAGAGTTGTTCTGGCATCCAGAGTAGTTGAAACAACATGTAGGTGTTCAGAACACAAATTTTTATTGTATTATTTGGATTAATTAACTGAACAGTTACATATACAGTAAGCCATGTCGAAATGCAGATGCTACAACCCCTCTTTGCTGGAGGGGTTGTGTTGCCCTACATTTCTCTTTAAACAATATGCCACCATATTATGCACGTGTAGGAGAACTGAGCAGGATGTTCCGATATGGTGTTTGGTGGTGGTGGTGGTGGTGCTGGGGACAGACTGTGTGATTAGTGATGTGAAGGTCTTTGTAGCCAAGCAGAACTGACAAAACTGTCACTGTATGAGTTTGAACCCACGCACAGACACGAATTGTGACAATGATGAGACCAAGGTGAAAACAGTGTTTATTTACAATGATGAACGTACTAGGTGAAAAAAGGGTGCAGGAGTCAAAACCTGTGTCACCACTCTAGATGGGAGGAGCTAGGAGACAGGGCCAGGAAAATGCTAAGTACATAGAACTACACATGGGACATGAGATATACGATAGAAGACAGAGGAGCTAGGAGATAGGCCTGGAGAAATGTTAACCCCAAATAAAAAGGGAAGTCCAGGAGAGTGGTAAGGATAAAGCTAATTATAATAATAATAAAACTGAGAAGCTGACAGAACAGCAAACACAAGACAGACAGAAACCCAGATTATAGACTAGGGAATTTCACTGGCAGAATGGGATAGGAAAGAGGCAGGTAGGAGTCTGTGTGGAAGTGAGCATAGCATGTGAGAGGAAGGAGGAATCCAATAGTGTATTAGAGTGTAGGGGCAAGCAGGTGAACCTGATGGCTTTGTTCCCATCCAAAGATCTTGAGCAGATGAGGAAAATGCAGCAGAATCTGATCTGTAGACACTGCTGGGGATCTTTTTAAGGAAAGTAGCAGAGGTGACAACAACGTTTGTCTAGAACAGGTGTTTTATAGGGTGGAGTGCTGATTGGTGGCACATGAGCCAGCTCCTGCGCAGGTGTCCCCACTTGTTGCTGATTAGGCAGCAGTTCGGTCAAACACACAGATCTCCCTCTTGTGAGGAACAGGAGGAGGAGAAAGTTCAGTAAATCAGGGGCTGGGGCAGGGATCCTGGCAGCTACATTGGGTTGTCCCCACACCAGAACATCCTACTCTCTTCTTCTACACACAGGCTCTGTTCTAAAATGACATTGTACTATTTGAGTAAATTTTCATCTTGTAGTCTTGTAGGCATGCATTGTTTTAGACATAGCCTAATGTTTCAGTTAGGCCTAAGACCACACTGAATATATAGCATGTTTATGTCACAGAAAATCAAAGACCCAAGCACAGGCAGAAATCATAACAGACTGAAGTTATGAAATGAATATGCAAGGACTGATGGATGGAGAACAATGAATGGGAAAGGGATCACAATAGGGGACTGCATGGCTAGTGACTGTACTGAAGCAATGGAGGAATAATACAAACAGGGAGCTACAGTGACCACTTGAAGGAGCTGGGGGAACTAGGCTAATCAAGAAGGGTAGCACAAGGGCTGGTCCGAATAGCAATTCCTGGGCTCCGGATATTCGGGCCCTTTTAGCAAACTCACCTGACCTGAACCCCACGGAGCCCTATGTGGGATATTGTGGGATATTCTTCTAAATGCCCTTGTTTTATAAAACGCCTTAAAATATTTCACTTTATGTGTAATGAATGTAGTATATATGAAAGTTTACATTTTAGGATTAAATTCGGAAAAAGAGCAACTTTTTACAATGTTTGAATTTTTTGAGATGCACTAGTATTTTTGAACCTTGCCCTGATCTTTTCCTTTCACACATTTAATATCAGACATCTACAGAGAATTCCCTGGACTTGATAGCATTTAGCAGTTTGTTTCCTGATATCTATTGTAAATTATGGGACCTTACATGGACAGGTGTGTTTCTTTCAGTTTGTCACAGGTGGATTCTATTCAGGTTCTAGACAAGGGATGTCAAAATTCATTTTCATCCCGGGCCACAAAAGCATTATGTTTGCCCTCAACGGTCTTAATTGTAAGACTGTATAAATGTAACGACTCTTTAACATATTGTGAAATTATTGTCTCTGCATTTGATGAGTATTTATTCTATGTAAAAACATTGTGCATGCCTTTACCTAAAAGTAAAATACATGTAGCAGAGCTCCAGAATAACTTTTCCAACAGTAACACTGGAACTACCAACTTTATTGGTTGGTTGCACCAGCTCATGATTTGGTCACTCCACGCCCTTATGTTGGTTCAGCATTGCCACAGCTATCAGTGCACCATGCATGCTGATGAATAGCTTTTTTTTGCATAACTTAGTTATGTCGCATTGACTTTCAGTGATACAAGACTTGATACTTGTAAAATATTTTAACTTGAAAATATATTTGTTTTGTCGTCAGTCTTTTTCTGATATCACTCATTCACTGGACATATGCTACATTTTACAGATGCTCCCTAAACACCTCACATGCTACTCCGGTAGACGCTAACAGGCAGCTGCAGTGCAGCTCCTCTCAGGTGTTCTGCACAAATTTGCCCAACTTGAAAAGTTTTCTACAAGTAGAGGCTTTTTTTGTATTTTTTTATGAATGGACTTTTCTACGAGCTGAGCGCATTTTGAATGCCCATACCACTGGTGATCATGTATATATTGTCAAAAGATCTGTCTGCCTGCACCTGAACACTTTTATCATCAGGTGTGTCGGATCTCTCCCTCTCTCACCTCACTGTGTGTGTGTGTGTGTGTGTGTGTGTGTGTGTGTGTGTGTTTCACATAATCTGCTATATATCGTTTTGTCACTGGAACACAGCAACAGTGAAGCTGACTGTTTTACCCATCAGTCAGAGAGAGAATGAGCCAATGTGGAAAAATATTACTATTTCCAACCACAACATCTTGTGCAGTAGCTACCTGTGCCGACAAAAGGAACCAGATCAGCCTGATGATCATCATTCATTCACATTCACATTCATTCACATCAAAAATGGTCGCATACGAGACCATTTTGGTCACAGTCTGGAGCCATATGTAGGCACATTGCTGTGTTATTATAACATAAGTTATAACATTGTATTACATTATGTTATGTTAACACGTCTCTCGCCAGCCACAGAAAATAATTTGGTAGGCCGTATTCGGTGTGCAGGCCTTGAGTTTGACACGCGTTCTCGACCATCTCGAGGATAATTTTTTGCAACACAGATGCACCACCACACAATTTGGGGTAGCAAAGTGTCTGAATTCTTTTGTAAATGCTAGAATTTCAGTTAGCTGCAATTTAAACTGAAGACTACCTGTCTTTTTGTCATTTTAAATTTTTTTAAAAAAGACAACACAATAAAGTGTATAACAAGGGCCTGAATACTTGGTTACTTACCCCTCTTTTCTACAATCAATACAGCAACAAGCTTCATTATCTTGATCTTGTTTTTCTTGATGAAAATGTCTTTGTTGGTTTGATCAAAATAAGATCTAATGAAAACAAAAGGCTTTCCACTCTTGGCTGAAAACTGTTTTACTCTCTGTGTCATTCACATGGATCAGTTACTGTCCCTAATCACTTTTTGTATTTAGGGACACCTTATTTTATATTCAGGCCTTACAGGTACAGTATGTGCTTTCACCAGTCTTTCATATAAACCAACAATATACTCTGGAGCATGAACTCTGGAAGATGTTTGAAACATAAAAAAAGAAGTTGGGGGCTAGATAAGTGTACTATGACAATATTTTACCACAAAATTATTACTAATTTGTTGATCATCATAAATTGAGCTTAACAATAGCATTTTGTTTTTTGCAGGAGAAAACCCATCCTATTCTATTTCAACATCCTAAAATGTACCAACCCGGCAGTACTCATCAACCTACAGTGTCCCACAACACAGGTACTCTATTAATTTTTTTAATATACCAATTTAGTATATCAATGCCTGGTACCACTAAAAGTACATTACCAAAGAATACAATGAACACAACAAAAAATGCAGCTGATTACATAATACTTTATGTCCTATTTGACATGCTTAAGCTTAATTGTATTTCCCAGGGTATATAAGAAGCACTTTCGTGTCATAAGCAGCACTGCACATACAAAGGCCGAGAGTGGTTTTCTGTTTACATTCAAGCCGTAGCACAACTCAGAAGTTGTCAGCTCTCACATAATGCCTATAACAAAAGAATTACCAGGCATTCACAAAGTGCAACTGCATGAGCAGTGCTTTGTCTTGTTGGAAAATCCAGTAATTTGAGCCATGAAAGAGTTTTCCAACTGATGGAAGAAGACTTTTTTCAAGATCAGCCCTGTACATGACCTGGTTCATTCCCCCTTCACACAATTGCATTTGCCCTGTTCCACACATACTGAAGCAACCCCAGATCATCACTGATCCACCCCAATATTTTACTGTAGGGGCAAGACAGTCTGGTTTGTAGGCTTCTCCAGGCTTCCTCCTAACCAGTAAGTTGGCTGGAGTGGGCATCAACTGAAAATTGGATTCATCACTGAAGAGAACCTCAGCCCAATCATCAACAGTTTAATCCTTGTCGACCCCAGCAAAGAGTAACTGGACTTTCCTCTGCCTTTCGTTGATGAAGGGCTTCTTCGTGCCCTGTGTGACTTCAGAACAGCTTCAAGAAGTCGGTTTTGAACTGTCCTTGCCGAACAAGTCACATTTCTCGACAGTGCCCAATCATTTTTCAGGCCCCTGGAGGTCTGATGCCGATTCCTGACACAGGAACGGATGAGGACACGGTCATCTTGTGGGGCAGAAAGACGTTTCCTGCCGTGACTTGCTAGAAATTTGGTAGTACCATATTCGGCTTGTTTTTTTCTTTGTGGAGTGAATGGCTGTCTTGGAGATCTTCAGTTTTTTCACTGCCTGTTTCTTACTTATGCCCTTTTCCAGCAGTGCCAAGATGGCTGCCTTTGAAGCTTCACATAATTTTTTTGTTTCAGATATTATGTGAGAGCTGACAACTTCTGAGTTGTGCTACGGCTTGAATATAAGCAGAAAACCACTCTAGGACTTTGCATGTACAGTGCTGCTTATGACATGAAATGGCCTCTTACATAACCTGGGAATACAATTAAGCTTAAGCATGTCAAATAGGACATAAAGTATTATGTAATCAGCTACACTTTTTGTTGTGTTCATTGTATTCTTAAGGTAATATATCTTTAGTGGTATCAGACATTAAAATGAACAAGAAATTGAAGAAAACAAGGGTGGTCTAAAAAAATTTTCCGTGACTGTATATTCAGACAGAGAGTTGCTGCCCTTTCTTTCAAATACTGTAAAACAATATTGCTTTTTTGTTTGTTTGTTGTTTTTTTTTAACTTAAGTATAATAAATGCACCAGACAAACTGCTCAGTGCTCTTTAACTTAGATAAAATTGACAGCAAAAAGTACTTTTTACTAATTGCAGCTTGATTTACAAGCTGAATGAGAATTTGGCTTGGCATTAATAAAGTGTCAGTGTGATCCATATGTCAATAATAGCAGCAAATATCTTCATGTAAGTAATTAGCTAACATAATGTCTGTGTTTATGTTTTTCCAGATGTGCGTGTCACAGTGCCCAGACAAGTTTGCCACCTACACTGAGATGCAGCTCCAACACAAACTCAGTAAAGATTACTGGGAATATTACAGACAGTTCTGTAAGCCGGGTTTTAATAACCCTGACAAGGTATCACTACAATCACACATGATATACATTTAGTACTTTGAAACATATACACACTGACCAGGAATTACTGATTGGTAAGCTGTTAAATAAAAGAAGTAATGTGTAGGTTGGCTTAGAGAACAGAAATACAATATTGTATTTCAACTCTGTAGCACATCTAAGGAGATCTAGTTTAAAATTTGAATAGACAAAATCTTAAAATACAACTGTGTTAACCAGGCTAGCTGAAATAACATAATTGTCAGTTATGATTGGTAGATCCAACGTTGCAGCCCCCTGATCCATGGGACGGTGGCTATAGAGTGACAACCAGCCAGACTCCCTATTGGCACTGGGTTGTCAGCACATTTCTCTTCCATCTCCTCCTCTCAGTAACCCCTCTATCATTGTGAGGTGTTTTGATCATGCTGGGGCTTTAGTGGGTATGATGAGAGCACTTTAATGTCTATCCATCAGTCTTGGTTGAAAACACTGGACAAGGGAGGAAAGGGATAGGTCAGCTAGAATCAGAATCAGTTTTATAGACAAGTAAGTTTTCATATACAAGAGTTTGACACTGTGCTTTAGTGCAAAACAGTAACATCTAGATTGATTTACCAGTACCAGATTTACCAGTAAGGCTTTATGATTCCCTACACAAACAATATTAGGGTCTTTTTTCTGGCACAGGGATGCCTGCTTCACTAGAGTCTATCCCCACTTCAACAATCGTGTGCTCTTATTTCTGGCGCCAATATGCCAGTGGGTCTCACCCTTGTCTTCCCATCCTAACAACCTTCTGCTCCCATTTTGTGTCACTGGGATGCCTCTATTTCTTTATTTCTTAGGTTGGTGGTGGGTCACAAGTTTCACAGTCTCAGGACTCTCAAAATTTTGCCTTATGCATTTTAATGTAAAATTTTAAGTTTAGTCTTGTGAATCCCATAATCTTTGGGTCATGGGTCTACAGTGCAATAAGGTCATTGCGAGGGAATTTCTGTAATCGCAAAGTATACCAGAGGACATAACCAGGTCACTGGGCTTTCTGTGGATTAGTATTGGCCCGGCAAGTGCCGAAGATAGAGGTGGCACAGAAAGCAGAAGTGAGGATGTCAGTCAAATTGCAAGTCTGAGGAAACAACTACACAAAGCTACCGAGCATCTTATACATGAATGCCAGATCCATAATCAACACAATGGACAAAATAAAACTACAAATCTCTATCCACAAACTCATACATACCTGATCAGAGAGGAAGAACAAATCCTTGACTCTTTGGTCACCATGGATGATGCTGTCACCACCACCACTGGTGCCAGAGAATTGGACTTGACTGTCCCTTGCCAAGATCATGCTGCTGCCCCGGCTGCAGAACACTGAACCTAGGTAGGAGCTATACCCAAGGCTCTGGTCAGCTCCACTCCCTGCCTGGGGGAGCTATGGACTGCTGCCTGCAAGGGTAGGCATAGTGGCAAACTCTTCAGTTGTCCCCTTCCATCTCAGACCCTCCAGCTGTCTAACAACTTTAACATCATGGACAAACAGGACTTCCCCCCACTGGATTGTCACCACATCCCTCCATTGTCTCCAGAGTCAGACAGCCCTTCACCACTGCCTTCACTCTCTGTGGCTGTGTCTGAGAGGCCTGGCATCCCCTCCTTATGACCCAGAGATGTGCAGGTCACCCCTCTGCTGTGGCCACGGCGCTGCCTGTAATTAGCTCTCTGGTTAAGTCCCCCCTCTCTTACCACACTGATTACTGAAGATTCCATAGTCTGAAACATTAAGTCCAGAATGGCTGCAATGTTCTGCTTCCGTGACGCCAAGGTTTTGGCCATCAGATCTTGGCTCTTTTAAGTGAGCATCCTTACACCAAGAATGTTGTTATTCACATTGGCACCAATGATACCACTAATCATCTGAAATACTGAAGAGGGATTTTAACCGTTTTTTTTTTTTTTTACACAACTAATGGACTGTAAGACATCTGTTTTTATTTCTCTACTAATCCCCTCTCTTGGCTGAGGAATAGGACGTTTTAGCAGGCTGCTGAGTCTATACACATGACCCAATTTAGAGTTCTCCTCATAAAATATACATTTTATCGCTAATTTTAATATTTAAAACACACAGTTTCTCAAAAGAGACAGCATTTACGGCAGTCCAAAGGTCGCCCGTGCACTAGTTGCAAACGTTCTTTGTTCCATCTCCACCACCAGACACACATGACAATCCATTTTCTACAGGACACCTGGACACACTGGTCACTGATCACAACTCTTCCTCATCACCTCTGACATCCTCCATCTCCCTCACTAGCTCCACCCAGTGATATATAATGCCATGTACTCCCAGTGCTGCTCCACAGGGTTTTAATATTCCTGTGGTAGTAATGCAGAGGGCTGTCAACCAATACATACACATCCTACATAGACATTTCAATAATCTACTGAAGATTAAGAGGAATGCCCCAAGTTTAGCTCCAAGCACCAATAAAGTTAAAATGATATTGTTCAATGTGAAATCTTTATCCCATAAGATCTCCATTTTAAATGATTTTATCTTGTCTACAAATTTAGATTTTATGGAATCCTGGTTGCACACAAATGATGACAGCCAACTTGTTGAACTGTGTTCTCCAGGCTCATGGCTATCAAATGTTTTAAAGTATCTTATTGTTAATTTTCTTCCTTTGAAGTTCTCAATTTTGAACCTGGCTGTCTGCATTCAATTTTGGTTATTATCTATCCCCCACCAAAACCAGTAAGCAGATTTTTAGCAGAATTCCTGGAATTTTTATCCACTCTTGTTTAAAATAATGGCAGAGTTGTTTTTTGTCGTAATTTAATATCCATGTTGGTGACTCCACTAATGCTCATGCTACTGAGCTTTTAAACATTGCTATCTCTTTTAACTTCAGTCAGCATGTCTGTGGACCAGTAAATAACCGGGATCATACTTGTTTTTGTCTGAAACCCAGTCAGTGCTTGGCATGGCCACCATTTGCCGCACACAGTGCAACACATCTCCTTCGCATAGAGTTGATCAGGTTGTTGATTGTAGCCTGTGGAATGTTGGTCCACTCCTCTTCAATGGTTGTGCGAAGTTGCTGGATATTAGCAGACACTGGAACACGCTGTTGTGAAGCGCCACTACTAAACAAAGCACAGCTCTTTTGAGCAAAGCTATCCCCTGAAGTCTGAGCTGAGGGCACGCAAAATAACCAAGCTGCAAGCCTTGTATGACAGATCTATCCGACTCATCATACATACATTTACAGCCCAGCAAATGGAACCTTTAATTTATGGTTTTCTGAGGATGTTGACATTTTTACTTGAAGCGGAGTCCTTCAGTTCTTTAGGCTGGGACCTTTTTTAATTTAAGCGATAAAAGGGTTATTCGGCTCTGTTTGCACTTTTTTAAATGTATTCTGAGGGTTTTGTTTTCTGTAGTCTGAAATAAAGGCCTCCATTTTTTTTATTTTTATTTTTTTGCCTGGGCCTACTTATATATATATGGTAAAAGAGCTACCTGTGCACTCAGTTAAACATATCCTGCACTGAAAATTGACAATAAGTATTGTTGAAACCATGAAAATGTGGCCATAGGGGAAGGCTATAAGACAAAACTGGACTTTGGTTCGGACCTTTTACTTGGAGGAAATTTTAATAACAGGACCTCAGTGACTTTTAATTGAATACCCCTGCTCTAGATACTTGTCTGAAGTACACAAACAATCTTAGTACACAGTAGAACAGAAACACCACAGAAAGCCCACCACTAAGTGTTTTCATGGTACAGTGACAGAAGAACAAAGACACATCATGTAACAAGTGGAAGGCTATGGCTAGGCTCTGCATAGATTCAAAGCAGCAGAATAAATCAAGCTTTAACCCAACTCTTATGTTTGTCCTTTTTCTTCCAGCCAGTATCTCAGATTCTGCGAGATGAAGACTGTCCCTCCATGATTGTACCAAGTAGACCATGTAAGCATGAGACACCTCTTTCCCTCAAAATGTTTGCTCACTCTTACCTTAACATTTAAAGAAAAATCAATTCAGTTTTATTTATATAGCACAGTTTACAACAGATGTCATCTCACAGCACTTGAACTATAATGCCCTCAAATTGAACATACTAAGAATTTGTCTATGTGTGTGCATGTATGTCAGTTCTCCGGAGATGTCTACCAGACTTCATCACTTTGAATGGGACTGTGACTGTATCAAACAAAACCAGGTTTAAAGATGCTCTGGAAATGCCCCGCAGTGTTACTGAACTCCAACATGCTGCTAAGTACCAGAACTTCTTCTTTTAAGTACTTTTAGAATTTCTGTCTTGTTCACTTGCCAAAGGTCACTCAACAGCACTAACAAACTGACTGCACTTTATTTAAGGCAGAAAGGGCAGGGCAGAATCCGCATTGCTCATCCTGAATCCAAGGTTTGAAAATCAGTCGGAGCGTCCCTTCCAGCACCCTGGAGGAAACTTTCCCAGGGACACCTAGTAGTGTGACACCCCAATAATTGGAACACACCCTGTGGTCCCTCTTTTTAAAAATGGGAGCCACCATCCCATCACTTCACAGGCACCATTCCCAATGACCACACCACACCGAAGAGATGTGCCAGCTAAGACATGTCAACAGTGTCCATAGCATTTAGCATCTTAAAGCCAATCTCGTCCACACCTGGTGCATGCCACCGAGGAGCTTCTTGACTATCTCGGCTACCTTGCTTCTGCTCCCGCCACTGCCTGGTGGGCATAGCACCAAACCCCAATTTCCAGCCCTGTAGATCAGCGGTCTTCAACCTTTTTTGCACCACGGACCGGTTTTAAGCAAGAAATTTTTCTACGGACCGGTCATTACGCACATAACAAATAATAATTGTTTTTTTTTCTATTGAAAAGTTTCATAAATGAATAAAATTAATTTTTGTTGCTTAACATGTTTACTTTTTCTCCTGTCTCAGTATTAAGTCTCTCCCACTTTCCAAAGCAGCTCTCCTGAGACGTTTGTTTTTGACTGACGGCTTCGTTTAGCAGCCGGGCATAAAAACTGACAGTCAAGTGCGGGGAACGAGCACAAACAGAAGTGACGGGAAGACAAGCTAGTCATTTTTCAAAATAAAACACCCTGCAGACTCTGCTGGAAATAGAAATAAACCAATAAAATGTTTTTAGTCTATCTGTGCGGCCCGGTACCAAATGACCCACGGCCCTGTACCGGTCCGCGGCCCGGTGATTGGGGACCGCTGCTGTAGATGGTGGACCCAATGGGCATCAGGTGGTGTCATGGCTATAAAGTCAAGACAGACAGTGACCACAGGGTAGCAGCTTGGGAATGGCTCTAAAGTGACTGCTGGTTAAAAAAAATGCATGAATCCTGAGAGTGCATGAAGATTCATGAAGTTTGTTCATGCTGCCAACATTTGATCTGCTTTGGCTGTGTCTGAGACATTTTTAAGTTTGCAAAAGCAGCTGTAGAAAATGAATCTGGGCAAATGTAAGGCTGATGGAGGCTGAAGAAGAGGGCAATGATGGGGCATCAGTATGCAAATTTTAAGCTTGGTGACTGTTGGTTACCCAGCTTCTATGTAGAAAGCAGATGAAATTGTTTTTGGCTTGTAAAGCCCAGACCTTGTCCAGATGAGGAAAGACTAGAGAAATAGCAGTAGCAGTGACTTCATTTAATCACAGATTTTATTTTACTCCTCCAAGTTTTTAAAACACACAAAATACAGTAAAAACACATTCCCATGATATGGGACCTTTAATGTTTTTGTCTTTGATAAAGTAACACTGATGGGGCCATGAATCTTCCCATTTGTGGTGAAATGTCCACCTTTGTTTTTGTCCCATTCTTTCTCCCAATTTTCAGGGGTATAACAGGACTAGTGGACACTACGGAACTGGGCACGAACATAGTGGAAGATTATACCAAGTCATGGGCATGGATACTTATGTAATTACACAAACAACACATACATAGGAGATTAGCATATGTATAAAACATCTAATTTTGTGTCAAAGATATTATCCCTGCTTTACAAGTAATGTTCATCAGCACTTGTCTGCAACTAACCTAGAACAAGTAACAGCAGCAGTCTGCTAGTCATATTTAAAATATGTCAAATTTTACAGCAATCTTTGAGATTTCACTCCTGGCTGATTATAATGTAACAACAAGTGTGGGTTATTACCACAGTGACCAACAGTAGCTGGGGCAAAACATACATACATACATACATACATACATACATACATACATACATACATACATACACACATACACACATACACACATACATGTAAAACACGTAGTTCAAAAAGCTGCAGGACAGGGTGGAAGTTGATTAGCTGAGGAGGTTTTTCTGATGTCCGTGAGGTCAAATTGTGCTGGACACGATGAACTGTTTTTCCATGAATCCATTGAACATTTGAAGTCAATCTGAATTCAGTGCAGCAAATTCAGATTGAAGTCAATCTGACAAACACGACCAGACAAACAGAATTTAAAACATCATCAGGTTATTTCAGGAAAAAATGTGACCTATGTTTGGAAACTTTGGACAGATTCACTGACTTTATTACTCCATGTTTTAGCATTAACATTAACTTGTAGCATTTGCCTCAGCAAAAGTTGATCTTTTTTAAAAAAGAAAGAAAAAAAAGCATTATATTGCTGCACTTTTCTTTTTTCTTTTTTTCCCCTTTTTTTTTTTAAACTGTACTTTTTTGTATACTTTGACAGAGGTCTGTTAATATCTTTGGCTGTTAGTCTGGTCTACATCCTGCTGCTAAGGTTTACAGCTGGGTTGCTGTTGTGGACCACCATCATGATCGCCATACTGCTTCTGGTATATGGTGGGTACTAAGGACTTTATCATGTTTTAAAAGGAATTTTTATTGAACATGATGATTCTAATGTAGGGAGGCACTTCCACAGCCTCTGCTGTCAGATATACAGTCACGAAAAAAATTATTAAACCACCCTTGTTTTCTTCAATTTCTTGTTCATTTTAATGTCTGATACCACTAAAGATATATTACCTGAAGAATGCAATAAACACAACAAAAATGCAGCTGATTACATAATACTTTATGTCCTATTTGACATGCTTAAGCTTAATTGTATTCCCAGGTTATATAAGAGGCCATTTCATGTCATAAGCAGCACTGCACATGCAAAGGCCTAGAGTGATTTCCCACTTACATTCAAGCCATAGCACAACTCAGAAGTTGTCAGCTCACAAATAATGCCTAAAACCAAAGAATTATTTGAAGCCACAAAGGCAGCCATCTTGGCACTGCTGGAAATTGGCATGAGTGAGAGACAGGTAGCGAAAAAACTGAAGATCTCCAAAACAAAGCCGAACATGATACTACCAAATTTCTAGCTGGGCATGGCAGGAAACGTCTTTCTACCCCATGAAATGACTGTACACTCATCTGTTCCTGTGTCAGGAATTGTCGTCAGACCTCCAGGGATCTTTAAAATGAGCGGGTACTGTCAAGAAATGTGACTTGTTTGGCAAAGACAGTTTGAAACCGACTTCCTGAAGCTTATCTGAAGTCACACAGGGCACAGAAGAAGCCTTTCATCAACGAAAGGCAGAGGAAAGCCTGTTTACTCTTTGCTGGGTTCACAAGGATTAGACTGTTGATTATTGAGCTAAGGTTCTCTTTAGTGATGAATCCAATTTTCAGTTGATGCCCACTCCAGCCAACTTACTGGTGAGGAGGAAGCCTGGAGAAGCCTACAAACCAGACTCTCTTGCCCCTACAGTAAAACATGGTAGTAGATCAGTGATGATCTGGGGTTGCTTCAGTATGTGTGGAACAGGGCAAATGCAATTGTGTGAAGGGGGAATGAATCAGGTCATGTACAGGGCTAGTCTTGAAAACAGTCTTCTTCAATCAGCTGGAAAACTCTTTCATGGCTCAAATTACTGGATTTTCAACAAGACAATGTCCCTTGCCACACGGCAAGGTCTGTTAAAGCCTGGATGGAGAACCAGAGCATTCGAACCATGCCTTGGCCTGCTCAGTCACCAGATCTAGATCCAATTGAAAATCTGTGGAAAATCATCAAACGCAAAATGGAGAACGACAAACCCAAAAACAAACTAAATTTGTTTGAATTTGTGCAACAGGAATGGGCTGCTGTGACAGCAGAACAATGTCAGAAGCTGGTGGAGAGATTGCCAAGATGCATGGCTGCAGTCATCAAAAACAGTGGTTATGCAATCAAGTACTAACTCCTGTATGTATCATGTGACTAAAACAGACAGAAAAGAAAACATGGGATGCCTAAAAGCAAAGTTTTTGGCAGTACAATGCCATAGTGATAGATAGATAGATAGATAGATAGATAGATAGATAGATAGATAGATAGATAGATAGATAGATAGATAGATATGTGTGTATATATATACACACACAAACTTAAGTGATTTTGGTTATTATCAAGAAAACCATGGAAAATGGCTAGATATCAGCTCCTAAATTAAACTCTTGTGAGCTATTTTTATTGTTATTTGTCCAAACAATTGTACCTTTAGTTGGCGTTAGCGGGCATTAAAATGAACAAGAATTTGAAGAAAACAAGGGTGGTCTAATAATTGTTTCCATGACTGTATTGTGAAATTGACAGCTGAGATCTGAAAAGAAAAGAACAACTCTCCAAACCTTCATTCAATTATGCAATGAGAAATGATCAAATAAATAATGAAAGTGACCATGTTTCTGAAATCTCTAACTTTTTTAAAGCTTCTCAATAAATATGTATGCTTGCAGGTATGTGGTACTGCTCCATGGTTTTGTCACAGCTCAGACACAGACAAGGCTCTGAGGTTGCCATTGTAGAGGTCGGCCTGCAGACAGACCTGCAGATCTATCTACAACTCAGACAGACATGGATCATATTTTGTAAGTCTGTTTTTTCAGATCTGTGGAGACTAAAAGTCACTGAATTCCTACATGTATTTTGCGAAATTGTGCTTAATTAAGATCTCTGTAATATTTAAAAGGGCTTAGTTTACCCTCTGAACCCCAAAAACCACCAGCAGGTTTGAAAGGCATGTTATCTTTTAAAACCAGAAACTGTAAAAGGTCAGGTTTTCAACTCTGCGACTGTCCTGCCCTGTGACTCATCTGTGACGTGATGTTCCGTCACAAAAATTAACCACCAATTAGTCACTTTTTTTGACATGTCTTATATAAAAATTTGACAAAAATTAACCATTTAGACTTACTTAATTGAATTTCCCTTCTGGGATAAATAAAGTATTTTTCATTCATTCATTTCATTTCATTGCTGGATTTGTAAAAAAAAAAAAAAAAAAAAGCCAAAAATTCCATGCTGTTTGGGACAGTCGTGAAGGCATTTGTGACCATCAGTCATGAGACAAGTATTCATTCATTTCAGCTGAAACTACAGGTTGTGTGTGCACAGAGCAGATAGGGGAGGAGTATGGACACAAATGAAAAACGTAAGTTTTAAAATGTCTATCGTGCATATAGTCACTTTTCTTTCAGTATTGGTAATAACTGTGGACACTTGACAGCTTGTTATATCTATTAATTTGAGTTTTTTAACTTTCATTTTTTGATTTTTTTTCATATGGCATTATAACTTTGTTATACTGCACAAAAGCAAAGGTATCTCCTGTTCTAGCAATGGTTGTGCCGTTTCCATTAAAATGACAGACTGTATACTGCAGTGAAAAATGAGACCACAGTGAGAAAAAACTTGACAGGAGCAACAAATCCCGAGAAAAGGTTTAGGGTTCAGAGGGTAAAGTTTTAAGATCCACTTTGGTGAAAATCACAGTTTTCATTCATTCATTCATTCATTCATTCATTCATTCTATATTTTACCTTGTTACCATGTCTATATGTTGATTTTACATACGAGATGACACATCATGAGCAAAATAAGCCATCAACGCCATGGATGAGTATTTTCACCTTTACAATGCAGGTTTAAAAACCTACAGACTCAATCCTCTCAACCTGCAGGGTGGGACTTTCTATATCGCACATTTTGCAGGAAGCAACAGTGTACAATTATATCTTTTAGAGCAGAAAAGGTTTATTTTATTAGGAAAAGTAGTCTAAATATATAAAAGTTTTAGGGGTTAAATCAATGACCGAAGGACTTTAAAAACTGAATTGCAACTTCACATCTCTAAGATGCTATTTTCAAGAAATTCCTTCTTCCTTTAAGGTTTATTGTTTCTTAGATGGATAGTGCACAAATGTATTGTCAGTTTGGAAATACAGTGTCGCATTTCTATCGAAGTTGTTACTGTTACACAAGAAATGACATTTTCATAGTTAACATCGTACCCTCCTAAACATTTTCATTTTAAACCAAATATTGCAAATGACTTCTCAGAGATACCCCCCAAAATACAAGTCTTGCTCAAACAATGTTTTGACATTTTTGTTTTCAACATGACTGTCAGAATAATTCTCTGTTATGATCCAATGATCTTTGTGAAAAGTATGAGAATGCTGTAAATGTTCATTGCCTCTATTTCACCTTGTTAGTGTGAGATAAGGACAAGACGTCCTTAGCGGGTAGTGAAATCACCATGCCTACACACACATTTGTGGGAGGTTGTCTTCTGTTTTCTATATATAAGAACCAATGCTTCATGCTTTTAGTTAGACACTTGTTCAGACTCTGTGCTGTACATGTTGCTCCTTGCTGCAAGAAAAACTTTGCTTTGACTTAGGAGACGAGTCAGTGTTGACTGGGAGCAGTTAGGACTCCACTGAAGAATTTTCATTCGGAGAATCTCTTTTTTTCATCTGGTCTAGTATGTCTTTGAGGTGGTCGTGCAGTGAGGTCAAGTTTTGAGTCGCATCTGGGATCCACGTGCAGCACGAGTCCCCAATTACTGCACAGGTTCCCCCTCGTTAAGCTAATAACAAATCTAATGCCATTCTATTTTGTAAAATCATCAGTCTGAGGGCTCTAAGTTCAGGAGTCAGGGCCTGAAATCCTTCATCTACCAGGGCTGTCAGGTTCTCTAAGTCAACTGCCAATCTATTGATTTCATTAGCATTGTTTACAACACCATACCATGGGAAGTATCCAGAACCAAGTCTGGCGGTGACGGAGATTCTGTCACGTTTGGTTTGTACTGACTGGACATGTGGATTATGCATTAGATCCAAATAAATTTGGATGGCAGGAATCAGATAGGCAAGGTGACAGCGCCCACACCAACCTTTAGGTAGGCAGAGGTAACTGCGTTTACCACATACCCACACCATGTTGGTAGGGCAGCCGTACCCTCCCTCATATGGTGCATAACCCGTCACATCCGTGTCCTTCAGGTTAAGGGCAGTCAAATTAATTGACTGTCAGCACAACACATTGTCATGTTGTATGTGCCATTAGTAAAGTATCTTTCTCCCTTGAACACACTCAATGTGTCATTTAATTGCACCATGGTGTGAGGATGGGGCTGGTTGGAGTGGGAAAAACATTTCTTGCCCTGAAGCAAATGGATTAGTAATTTTGCCTATTCTTGATCTTGTGTGGGCTGATATTGGCAAGTTTAATGGACCAACATTGCTCAATATATTTGTAAATGTTGATGGACAGCTTGCCTGATCTGACAATTCAGGGTAAATTTGAGGGACAGGTGGAGCAATGGGGTACTTTGTGTACTCCCGCCACAGCTCCCTCCTGTTCGTTTTGTGGCGCTGGCTGATCTGCCTGCTCCTGCTCTGCAGCTGGGCAGGGCGTCCCCTCGCCTGGCTGACAGCATTTATCTCTTCCTTGTCCTCCAACAACATTTGGTCTCTCTGTTTTTGTCTCTTTTTTTTCTTTTCTTTTTTCTCTACCTTCTTTTTGCTTATTTGCTTGTTCAAGCCATTGAATTGCTTCCTACCAGCCTTCTTTTTTCTCTTTTTCTTTTACATACTTTTTTTTTCATTTTTCTTAATCTAGTTCACCTTCAAAATTGTAATCCTTTTGCCATTTTTTAAGTGTTTTATTGATTTTCGATCAATCTGTTGCATGCATTTGGCGTCTCCTGTTGGTTTACTCCCACAACATCCCATTATATATATATATATGGTATTTTTTTCTTTTCTTATTTTATTGTTTTATTTTATTGTTTCATTTTATTGCTTTATTTTATTGTTTTGTTTTATTTGTCTCTACCCTCAACACTTCTTTAAACAGTACTGTTAGTGGTTATAGTCCTACCAGACTTCTTACAACAGCTTTAAGTCCTGTTATGACTGTCTTTATAAAATTTAACGCAGACTTATAGTCCTGTCCAACTCTGGTAGTTTTATCACTATTCCCCTAAGGAATCTAAGGAACCCAGTTCCCCTCCAGTAGCCAACCAGTTTGTATGTAATTCAATCGGGCAACTGGTCCTATCAGTGAAACCTTTGCTTCGTTGCCACCGTTAGGTATCCACAAACTCCTGCTAGTTGGTTTCACTGAGACACTACTGAATAACTACCTCAGTAACTTTGACTGTTTCTTGGAAAGAGACAAATAAAACCAGGCCTACCGTTGATTTGTGACAACTCTTAACTTGTTCTCGAAATCCCTTCACCCTCCTCCGGACAGCAGCGGCTGGCCTCTCTGAACGTCTAATTCAAAACAGAGGTCTTTCTTCCAGGAGTCCCAGACTCTCCCGTGCACGGTTTCGGCCCCAAACCTGTCCAGAGGAGGGATATTGGGATCCGGCTCGAAGGACCAAAAATGTTAGGAAAATTCTTCAGTGGAGTCCTAACTGCTCCCAGTCAACACAGACTCATCTCCTAAGTCAAAGCAAAGTTTTACTTGCAGCAAGGAGCAACATGTACAGCACAGAGTCTGAACAAGTGACTAACTGAAAGCATGAAGCATTGGTTCTTATATACAGACAACAGAAGACAACCTCCTGCAAATGTGTGTGTAGGCATAGTTATTTTACTACCCACTAAGGACGTCTTGTCCTTATCTCACACGAACAAGGTGAAATAGAGGCAATGAACATTTACAGCATTCTCATACTTTTCACAAAGATCATTGGATCATAACATAGAATTATTCTAACAATGACAAATGTATCTGTGAGGAAAGTCAAATTTATTTTTAAATATTTTAATGCGACTGTGTAATTATCATTAAAATGAATTTAACACAAAACAAAATCATCAAAGCCTTTATGAAGCACCATGTGCTATCAAAAAGCTGTTGGCCAGTCTGCATTATGTCTGAATCATGCCTTATTTGTCATTTTCAGCACCAGAAGTCTATGAGATAACTTGTTCTTCATGTTTTTTGTTGTTGTTGTTGTTGTTAATGAGCAGATTACTTTCCATTCAGATCCACATGTTTTAATTTAATTTAATTTAATTTAATTTAATTTAATTTAATTATGATAAAATATCGAGTGTTTGTGTCTTAATAAGCCAATTGTCATATGTGTGTAAAGCTTGGCTCTAAAAATATAAACAATGTAAACTTTGTGTTTTCAGTGGTGACTTTGGGAGTGATAGAAGCCTCCATTTTCCTGGTACTGATCTTCTTAAGAAGAAGGGTCCTAATGGCTATCACCTTGCTCAGAGAAGCTAGCAAGTATGAAAGCTAAAGACAGTGAAAGAAAATCACAAAACGTGAAGATATGTGAATATCTTTGAAATTATGTGAATATTTAAAAAATGTACTACATAATGTAGAATTGTTGTTTTCTTGACCTTGTGGTTTGTCCTTTTTTTTCAGAGCCATTGGTTGCATCATGTCCACACTATTCTTTCCAGTCATCACCTTTATCTTGTTGACTATATGCATCTCCTACTGGGCGTTTATAGCAGTGTATCCTTCAGAGTGGTAACAAGCAACAATAGGAAGAGTTGGAAGAAACTCAGACTTAAATTTTACACTAACTTTGGATTTCAAAACTCAGGGATTCACTTTTTAAAAATCTCATGTTTTAAATATATACATGGTAAGTCAGAAATGTACATATTATTATGTTGAAGTCATTAAAAACAGGTTTCATATTAGCAAACTATAGTTTTGGTGACTTGGCTAAAACATATAGGTTGTGGAGAAAAAAAAAAGTTTTTTCATTGGAATTTTTCAATCTCAAATCATCAAACTTTTAAAACAATTTTAGATCCAAAGCATAAAATATGTATATTACAAATAAATTTATCAATTCTTTGCAGGATATATCACATATTTTCTGAGATAAAATTTTGCAAATATTGCTCATCAACGAAATTTCAGACAGTTTTTTTTTTTTGATTGAATGATTGAAGCCCTAAAAAAAAAAAAAAAAAAAAAAAAAGAAAAGCTGATGATGCAGTAGTCACTACTACTGATATTTCTGAACTATTATGTAGTTGCATGTCGCTATAATGCAAAACAAGTCATATGGAATAATTTTTTATATGAAATACGTGATCACAAAAACGTAAAAATAAATAAATTGAAAACTTTAATTACATATTGATTTTTATAATTAATTGAGCACTAAGCTACCAAAGGGGAAAAAAAATCTTAAATGTGCCTGATGTATCTCTCTAAAGTTTCACAGGTATCATTTTAATCATGAAAAGTGTATGAGTTAAAAAGTTTGATGAAAATCCGAGATGGTCAAGCAGAAGGCCCCTGATGATTTGAGATGGAATAACCCATTGTTTTTTTTAACCAGCTCATTAGATGTCTTTAACAGGCACTGTGACACCAGATATCTAGCATCCTCAGGTGAAGCCATCTACAAAGTGATGTCTCCTGATGTGAAATGCCCTTACGTCAACTCGACGTGCAACCCTGAGGTACATTAACTGCTGTTTAATTCCATAATTCCCATCAGTTATTCTGCTCTCTGGTGTCATGACATTGTCAAATGTGATATTAAGAAATGTACATTATCTAATGTTTTAGATCTTTTGAGAGCACAAAAAGTCAAACTGTTGAGGAAGTTCTGTAGAGTATTTGTGGTGACAAAATTATACAATAGCAACTAAAAATGGTTTGTTTCTGCACATGCTATATGTATTTTAGACTCACATCTTGACTATTTATATTTTCAATTTTCTTAATACTTAAAAATTTTAAACAATGTTGTTAACCTTTCCCTGAATGTGGTGTGCTTCAGAAATATAAATGCATGAAGAATGTGAGAGGAGTATTTTAGCTTAAAAGAAAAAACTCTGGCCAACTTCTCACCTTCCCGCACCTGGTCAACTGTTGCATAATTGTGAAATGTTCAAGAAAGCGACCCCCCCAAAAAACAAGCTACAAACCCCTGGCAAGACTCAAAAACAGAAAGATCAGATTCCATATTGCAAAATTATACAAAAGGAACAGTATAATTCTGCGACAAATGTCTATGGATTAATGAAACAGAAATCATCCTCCATGAAAGTTGTAAGCAAC
>NW_007578628.1:89311-90707 GCF_000690725.1 Stegastes partitus
AACCAAGCACACTCACATTCACACCTACAGACAATTTAGAATCACCAATTAACCTCAACATGTTTTTGGACCTTGTGGGAGGAAGCCAGAGAACCTGGAGAGAACCCACACTGCACAGAGAGGACATGTAAACTCCACACAAAAAGATCCAGGGTGTCCTTACCGGGACGCCAACCGGTGACCTTCTTGCTGTGAGGCAATGGTGCTAACCACCGTGCAGCCCTGAAGTCGGTTGTCTGTAGATGTCTTCATGTGCAAGACTTTAGGCAGTCTGTTGGAACTATATTAAGTTTCAAATTTACCTATTATTTTAATTCCAAATGACAAAGGTGAATGGGCCAGCACTGCCGTGCAGTGGTTAGCACGGTCGCCATTACAGCTAGAAGGTTCGCTTCCCGGCCTGGGGTCTTTCTGTGTGGAGTTTGCATGTTCTCCCTGTGCCTGCGTGGGTGTTCACCAGGTTTTCTGACTTCCTCCCACTGTCCAAAAACATGCTGAGGTCAATTGGTGATTCTCAATACGTGTGAATGTGAGTGTGCTTAATTGTCTGTCTCTCTGTGTGGGCCTGTGATAGCCTGATGACCTATCCAAGATGTACCATGCCTTTGCCCTAAGTCAGCTGGGATAGAATCCCCCGCAACCCTACACAGGATAAAGCAGTGTATAGATGATGGATGGATGGATAAACTACCTAAAGTAATCACAAACAAGACATGGTGGATATGAATGTTTATGGGGTCAAAACAGATATAGTGTAGTGTGCCACTGAAAAATAAAATTTGGCATTGACAAAGAAAACACTGGAAATTAAATATTTAAATGTAATACTTGAGTGGTGAAATTATGACATCCATTTTAGGGTCAAACTAGGAAAATACAATTTATGTTGCACTTGTACACTTATGCTCCTTGCAGTCCATCCATCCATTATCTATACACCGCTTAATCCTCACTAGGGTCGCGGGGGGGCTGGAGCCTATCCCGGCTGACTTAGGGCGAAGGCAGGGGACACCCTGCTACTTACAGTCAGGTTTACAAATATTTTAGCACTGACACAATTGTCAGCATTTCAGCTCTGTACACAACAATGGATTTGAAATGAAACAATCAAGATGTGCTTTAAGTGCAGACTTTCAGCATTAATTTGAGGTTATTTTCATCCAAATCAGGTGAACGGTGTAGGAATTACAACACATTTTATATGTGCCAACTACCTGTAGGGTTTTAGTGTGGTAGAAAATAAGATGTACTTATTTCCACACACTAAAGCAAATGATTGCATTAATTACAATTATTAAAACCAACCTTTGAATTATTCGTCCAGCGATATAATTTCAGAGTCAGCATAATAATTCTAATAAATTGTTTACTCTTGGTGCTCAGTCAAGAGTGTTTG
>NW_007578628.1:93167-100009 GCF_000690725.1 Stegastes partitus
TACGTTAAGCCCAGGGCACTTCATTGCGCCTGGCCATCTGGACCATTTGTTAAGGTCTGAGTGGTCTTGAATGTTTTTCTTTGTCTTCCCCCAAAGAAATTCTTTCTTAGATCCTCTGATAGGTGTGATAAGGAAATTCCCAAAAGGGACTCTGCTTCCTCACTCCTCCGAGTCTGCAAGGCTGATTTACATGGCCCTGTGACCTGGGTGCTGCAAAGTACCCATGAAGTTTCTTCTTTGAATCCTTTTGAGCATCTGTGTCTGTCCATATCCTACATACCTTTTGAAGGAACCAAAAGTAATTTGACAAATTAGCATAGTCATGAATCAAATTAGCAGTTTTAATATTTTGTTGCAAATCCTTTGCAGTTAATGACAGCCTCGAACCCATAGACATCACCAGATGCTGGGTTTCGTCCCTGGTGATGCTCTGCCAGGCCTCAGCTGCTGCTGTCTTCAGTTCCTGGTTGTTCTTAGGGCATTTTCCCTTCAGTTTAGTCTTCAGCAAGTGAAATGCATGCTTAATTTGATTCATGTCAAGTGATTGACTTGGCCTTGCAGAACATTCCACTTCTTTGCCCGATAAAAGTCTTCAGTTTCTTTTGCAGTATGCTTTGGGTCATCTGCACTGTGAAGCTCCATCCTATGAGTTCTGAAAGATTTGGCTGACAATGAGCACATAATGTTGCCTGAAACACTGCTGAACTCATCCTGCTGCTTTTGTCAGCAGTCACACCATCAATAAATATAAGACAACCATTTCCATTGGCAGCCATACATGCCCATGCCATTATGCTGTGTTCACACCAGATGAGAGTAAAATCATTTATACGAATGATTTACATGTAAATTCAATGTGAAGACGCGATTAGACACGAGTAAACATCTTGCGGTGCGAGTCAAGCGATTGGCGCGACATGAATGACGCAAAATGAGCAAGTTATTCGTGCCAATGACACAATTCTCGCCACGTTAAACGCACGTAATGCATGAATGACGCAAATTCGCGTTTGATGCACAAGTTGAAAAATCTGAACTTTAGCACTTTTCACACCACGATGACCAATCGGCGTACATGATTCATTCACTTTTTTGCAACTACACTGTGAACACTCATTGATTTTCTCACCCCAGAAGATAAGTAGCCACATTATTGGCCAAGGCAGATCTCAGTGCTCAGCAGACTGGCTGTCCCTGGCTGTCCACACACAAGAATGCTACCCTTCAACTTCGCAAGCTCGTGAGCCGAGTTGCTAAGGATAAAACCTCCGCTGGCTCCTCATCGCTGTGGTCAGCGTACCCCTGCTGGCGGCCGCTCGTCTGGGTCAAAAATGTTGCTACTTATCTTCTGGGGTGAGTAAATCAATCAGTAGTCACAGTGTAGTTGCAGAAAACTGAAAGTATCATGTTCCTGATATCACTAGTGAGTCTAAACACTGATTGGCCATCGCGGTGCGAAAAATCCCAAAAGTTCCGATTTTTCAACTTTAACACAGCGAGAATCATGTCATTCGCGTGAATAACTCGCTCAATTCGCGCTGCACTTATCGCGCGATTCGCACCGTGAGACGTTTACTCGCGTCTAATCCCGTCTTCACATTGACTTTACATGAAATCATTCGCGCGAATGATTTTACTCGCATCATTGCAGGTATTTGGACACGTGTGTGCATTGAGTTTACTCACTTCATTCCCGTGAATGAAGCAAGTCCAGATGCCACAGTGTCCGGGGATCCCCCAGAGAAACACACAGCTCAGGGAATTCCCCCACCTTCTCCAGGAGCTGCGCCTGGATGACTGCCGCTTGCAGCGCTATTTTCGGCTGATCTGGACCCAGTTTGACTACCTGTTGGAGAGGATCGGTACCAGGATATCCCTCCAGGATACCAACCACAGGCGCTCGCTGTGATAGAGCGATGTTTTTTTCCTCGCGACATACAACAACATGGACCGCCAGCAGGAGTACGCTGACCACAGGGAGTCAACGGACATTTATCCCGCTAGCATTGCGATAGCTAGCAACTCGGCTTGCGAGTTGCTAAGTTGAAGGTTGCCATTCACAAAAGTTCAGATTTTTCAGCTTGCACGTCTAATACGAATTTGCGCATATAACTCGCTCAATTCGTGTCATTCGCACCACGCTAATCGTGCATTTCACACCGCCCAACGTTTGCTCGCATCTAATTGTGTCTTCACATTGACTTTACATGTAAATCATTCGCGCGAATGATTTTACTCGCCTCTGGTGTGAACACAGCACTACCACCACTATCCTTCACTCATGAGGAGGTATGCTTTGGATCTTGAGCAGTTCCTTCCCTTCTCCATACTCTTCTCTTCCCATAATTCCGGTACAAGCTGATATTTGTCTCATCTGTCCGTAGGATGTTGTTCTACAACTGCACATGTTATTTTAAAGGTTTTTTGGCAAACTCTAATCTGGCCTTCCTGTTTTTTAAATGCTTACCAAAGGTTTACACCTTGTAGTGAACCTTCTTTATTCACTCTGGTAAAGTCTTCTCTTAATTGTTGACTTTTGTACGATTCGCACAGAATTAGTGTTACTTGGGGATCGCTGGTAATTTGTGAATGACAAATATAAATGGTATGACATTATCCCAGCAGAGCTGTCAAAGCTATGGAGAGAAAAATGGATCACAGCACTGAATCAGCTGAGCAGATTTCAAGTAGACAGATGCATGAAGCCTGTAGATTTTGGGCATAAGAAGATTTTTGGGATGCTTTCCCAGCTGAGCATCTCCTGATCTGGTAGTTTGTAATTAAGCCTTTGATTTGTCGGCAGTCATATTAGATCCCAGCGAGCAACAGTTTTCCAACTGCAGACATAATTTGTATTTATTATCCTGTGTTTGATTGAAGTAACCAATGTGTATAATGTAAGAAATATAATTTCATTTATATAAAGGCTTCTAGCTCCTTGTATCCTTTAGCTGTGAAAAATGTGTGTTAGTTACTCCATCTAACCTGCAGCACACAGTCACTGGTGGCAAAGGCTAGCACTGTGTTGTAGAAGTTATCTCTCTGCACAGTTCTTGCAAAATAAAGCTATGGTGGTCTTGAAGCTGAGACTTAGTAGCAATGTTTGTCATTTTATTTCAAACTGAGTGTGCTGAACCACAGCGTCTAAAGAACAATAAATGTGTGCCTGTATAAATATTGCATACCTTTCTATGTTCTTTACAAAAAGTACATCATGTATATTTATTCCCATTGTGTCTCTGCCAGACCTTCAACAGAACCAACATCTCCGAATCAGCGTTGTGTCTGGGTTCTAAGTGTTTATTTGCCTTCTATGGTGGGGAGACCTCCTACCACCGCTACCTTTTTCTGCTGCAGCTGTCCAACCTACTGGTCTTCCTCTGGCTTGTCAACTTTAGCTTGGCCCTGGAGCAGTGCACCCTGGCTGGGACATTTGCAAGCTACTACTGGGCTAAGAGAAAGCCTCAGGATATCCCACCATGTCCACTCTTTTTATCATTTAACAGGGCTATCAGGTAAGGACTCAAATAGCTAAGCCAAGTTAATTTGCTTATTAGCTAATTGCCATACAAACCTCTAAATTGGTCCTGTTCCATCTATTATTTAAGTATATTATTATAGGTAGCTAATACATGACAAATGTGGTGAGCTCTTCCTGTCTATCTCCAGGTATCACACAGGGTCTTTGGCATTTGGAGCTCTAATTCTTTCAGTTGTTCAACTATTCAAGATCATACTGGAATACCTGGAACAGAGACTAAAAGGTGTATACACACACACACAAACATTTTCAAAACTTCTCTTTACTTCATTACTACTATAATCTAATCACTGTTCTGATCTTTATCCATTTAGGTGTTGATAACAGCCTGTCCAGGTCCATTATGTGTTGTCTGAAATGCTGTTTCTGGTGTTTAGAGAAATTCCTGCGCTACATGAACCATAATGCTTATATCATGGTGAGTGACTTGGTTAAAGGGCTACATTTTAGAATTAGTAGCATGGCTTCTTTTTGCCAACAGTAATCTTATGCTGTTGCAATGCTCTTTGTTGTTTCTTCCCCACCAGGTTGCGATTTATGGCAAAAACTTTTGTACCTCAGCCAGAGAAGCCTTCTTCCTCCTGATGAGAAATGTGGTGAGGTAAGTCAATGCTTTTCAGACTAGTTCAGTCTAGTCAGATCCTTGCTGGACTGTTTGAATGCTTTAACTGCCAGGTTTTTAGGGAGAATGCTTATTTAATAAGCATTCAGTGAAGCACGCAATTTTAATTGCTCAGGCTTATTTGTGTGATTGCAGAGCAAGAGATGTTGAAACATGCTATATATATATATCATCATGCTCAGCAAGTCAAGCTCTAACAATACCAGAATTACAACTTAAAAATCATATTCTTAATGTAAACACACTTATTTGTCATGTGAGCAGCGAGAGTGAAGAGTAATGTTTTTTGGAGATCAGAAAACGTTTTTTAAAAAATGCACAAATTTGTCTCCATAATTACACAGTTAGTATCAAAGTAGCCACAAGGCCTTTCATTTTCACAATGTTAAAATCTAACTCAAATTAACTTTTGATTTTTGTTTTAAAGCTCAAGCTCTCTGTCACTGTAATAAAAACTGCAGGTAGACTTTGCCTACAGCCTCTCAATTTTTCAACTTGCAATATCTTCCTTCATCTTTTGAGAATTGAAACATGCTATATATCATCATGCTCAGCAGCTCAAGCTCTAAAAAAATACCAAAATTACATCTAAAACACTATGTTTTTATTGTAAACACATTTATTCTTCTACTAAATGTGATGCTATCATATCTATATCTATAATAATATCCATCCATAATGTGTCTGGTTATAGCTCAGTGAGTGGTCATATTATGTCTGAAGTGCCATTTTAGGATCCAGGCAGTTCAATTCAAAAGTTCTGCCTGAATGCCTATTTAACAAGACTGCATGGTTCACACAGACACGTGGTATTTGTGCTCAATGAGTGCCTTTACAATGTTGACTTTATAGTAACTGCCATGTCAGTCAGAAAACTGTATAATGTTAATGTGTTTACTGTCTTCCAAAACTTAATATTTGTTTACATAAATATCACATTTTCTCAACAGCAGTCGAATGCTGTTTTTCATTTGTGTGATTTGTCATCTCACTGTGTCACTCCCTCAATTAATGCATTTGCAAGACTGATCAGGTCACTAAACAGTGCTATGGCACTCATTTGGGGTCTCTGAGTGTCCTCTATTGGTACTTTAACATAACAGAACATAGTCAGCGTCTTGTGGTGGCTGTGGCTCAGTAGATAGAGCATCCATCAAGTGGCTATACATGAAGGGGCCTATCCCTGCCGTCTCAGGGCGAAGGCAGGGGACACCCTGGACAGGTCGCCAGTCCATCACAGGAGTCACAAANGCTCTTATGCTGTGTACTGTGCTTTTATCTATGTTTTGTGCAGTTTTTGCAATTTTGTGTCTGTATTTTATTAATGTTAAAGCACTTTGTGACTTTTGTCTGGGAAAAGCGCTTTATAAATAAATTTTACTTACTTACTTACTTACTCTTTTTTCTCTGCCTTCTTTTTGCTTCTTTGCTTGTTCAAGCCATTGATTTGCTTACTACCAGCCTTCTTTTTTCTCTTTTTCTTTTACATACTTTTTTTTTCATTTTTATTAATCTAGTTCACCTTCAAAATTGTAATCCTTTTGCCATTTTTTAAAGTGTTTTATTGATTTTCGATCGATCTGTTGCATGCATTTGGCATCTCCTGTGGGTTTACTCCAACAACATCCCATTATATATATATATATGGTATTTTTTTCTTTTCTTATTTTCTTTTTTTATTTTATTGTTTTATTTAATTTTTTTATTTTATTGTTTTATTTGTCTCTACCCTCAACACTTCTTTAAGCAGTTCTGTTAATGGTTATAGTCCTACCAGACTTCTTACAACAGCTTTAAGTCCTGTTTTGACTGTCTTTATAAAATTTAACGCAGACTTATAGTCCTGTCCGACTTTTTTATGACAGATTTATAGAGCCCTGTCCAACTCTGGTAGTTTTATCACTATTCCCCTAAGGAATCTAAGGAACCCAGTTCCCCTCCAGTAGCCAACCAGTTTGTATGGAATTCAGCCGAGCAACTGGTCCTATCAGTGAAACCTTTGCTTCGTTGCCACCGTTAGGTATCCACAAACCAGCAGGTTGTTGCCACTGTTAGGTTACTCCTGCTAGTTGGTTTTACTGAGACAACCTGAATAACTACCTCAGTAATTTTGACTGTTTCTTGGAAAGAGACAAATAAAACCAGGCCTACCGTTGACTTGTGACGACTCTTAACTTGTTCTCGAAATCCCTTCACCCTCCTCCGGACAGCAGCGGCTGGCCTCTCTGAACGTCTAATTCAAGACGGAGGTCTTTGTTCCAGGAGTCCCAGACTCTCCCGTACATGGTTTCGGCCCCAAACCTGTCCAGAGGAGGGACCAAAAATGTTAGGAAAATTCTTCAGTGGAGTCCTAACTGCTCCCAGTCAACACAGACTCGTCTCTTAAGTCAAAGCAAAGTTTTTCTTGCAGCAAGGAGCAACATGTACAGCACAGAGTCTGAACAAGTGTCTAACTAAAAGCATGAAGCATTGGTTCTTATATACAGACAACAGAAGACAACCTCCCGCAAATGTGTGTGTAGGCATGGTGATTTGACTACCCGCTAAGGACGTCTTGTCCTTATCTCACACTAGCAAGGTGAAGTAGAGGCAATGAACATTTACAGCATTCTCATACTTTTCACAAAGATCATTGGATCATAACATAGAATTATTCTGACAATGACAAATGTATCTGTG
>NW_007578628.1:104865-106753 GCF_000690725.1 Stegastes partitus
AGGGGCCTATCCCTGCCGTCTCAGGGCGAAGGCAGGGGACACCCTGGACAGGTCGCCAGTCCATCACAGGAGTCACAAATAAGCGCACTCATTCACATCAATAGACAATTCAGAATTCAGGGAGAACATGCAAACTCCACACAGAAAGATCCCAGACATCCTAAACAAGCCACCGATAATTATTATTATTACATACTATACAGCCATATGACTGTTGTTAAAACACATGAATGAGTGTAACCCTGAAATTGTTTTCCTGAGGAGATAAAGCAGCCGGTAAGTATGTCCTCAATGTTATAATAATAATAATAATAATAATAATAATAATAATAATAATAAACAACTTTATGTATATAGCACTTTTCAAAACAGGGTTACAAAGTGCTTTACAGATGCAAAGAGAAGTATAAGGAAGCAACAACTAAGGACATAAAAAAAGGAAAGAAATAGTGAAGGTGAAACACATAAAGCATGACGGACAATAAAACAATATAAAAATATATAAGAAGAGTAAGTGTTAATGTTAGGGTTAGGATAGTATGAAACAGGATTTAACCAGGAAAAACATCTTTAACGAGGCCAAAAATGACACCCATGGGTTCCAGTAAGTCAAAACAAAGCTGTCATGGACGAATTTACCCATTATGTTTAACAAAATTATTTTAATTTCATTTTATCCAATTGAGCTTTGCACATCTCCTGGAAAACTACACCTGACACAGGGCTGAGTCCCAAGGGGTGAAAATTAAAACTGTCATTGTCATAGGACTCGTAGCGATATCCATCCCAAGTCCTGAGAGACTGAGCCTGGGTCTTTTTGTCTGACACGTGATTAAATAATAATTCACTGAGATACATTTAAATGAGTTTAGCCTTTTATTAAAGGAAAACAAGATCAAAACTCATACGAAAAAACTCCAAATCAAAGTAATCAAACAAAATAGCATAATAGCGAAAAAGCGGTCAACAAAAAATACGGCTGAAGACTGTCCAGCAGCTCCAGCACTACGCAGTGAGTCTGTTACCTTCTGTATGTGAAACGCCCCATGTCATGTTCCGGAGCGTCGCAGAGAGTTTTGAGCAACGAGGCGTGGCATTTTCATTTACATAAAATAGACTGGACTTCAACCACTCAACAACTCTCCCCCCCAAAAAACTTTACGCCTCACAAGCCAAGCAATGCAGTCTTGTCTTCACTAAACTTTCTTGTGCACTCCCGTCAGTCAATGCATCCTGGGCATTTTCTTTGTGGCTGGCAAACAAACTTTAGGTACATTACTGCCACCTACCGGGCTAGAGTGTATACGTCAGTGTTCCCGGTGTGCCAGAAATTGGGAAACTGAGAAAGGTGTGACTAAATGCAATATTTTTTTAAACGCGTTATTTTTTTCTGTAATTAATTAATTGAAGTTCACACCAGTTCCAGCCTTATACCAGGACATAAACGGCAGTGTCTGCATTGACATACTTAAAAATTTTTATCAGCAATGGTCTAATTACAGTTATTGTAATTCTGTAAACCTCTTTTTAATAATAAATTTCTTATATGTGAGGGACTGAAATTTATCAACAAAGACAATGCCCTCTAACAGATTTGAGTGAGTATCTTCTGCTCTGTATATCTTCTACATTATCACAGAATGCAGGGTACAGATGTAGGTGCAACTGGGTTTTTAAGTTAATCTCCTTAAAACACTATCATTGAAAATTGGCGAACCACCGGGAAAGTAAATTCAGTCTAAAGATCTGTCTCATAAAATAGGTTCAAGTGTCATCTCCTTGCGTATGTGTGTTTTCTTCAATGCCAATTGCCAAACAGCACATGCATATTAACATATGCAATCCTATGTGTAGTCATGTTCACTGTTGGGCTACACTAGCTGTATAT
>NW_007578628.1:107140-126720 GCF_000690725.1 Stegastes partitus
CCCCCGCGACCCTAATGAGGATTAAGCGGTGTATAGATAATGGATGGATGGACACGTCATCATTTTTCTCAGTACACATAAATTTTCACCAGGTGTTGGTAACAACCCACGTAATCCACACATGTAAAGAAATCAAATTATACATGTCCATAAATTAAGTTATGTGTATTAATGTGAAATGACACAGGGGAAAAGTATTGAACACATGAAGAAAGGGAGGTGCAAAAACGCATGGAAAGCCAAGACACCAGCTGAAATTAACCAGTGATAAGAAAGCAATCCTGCCCCTTGTCAGTGCAACTTGACCATGATCCGGAAGTGGAAAGAACATCATTTTACAATAAACTGGTCACAACCAGGTGCTCCTTGCAAGATTTATGACAGAAGAGTGAAAAAGAATTATCAGAAGAGTTGTCCAAGAGCCAAGGATCACTTGTGAAGAGCTTTAGAAAGACCTGGAATTAGCAGGTACAATTGTTTCAAAGAAAACAATTAGTAATGCATTCAACCACCATGGCCTGTATGCACACTCACCACGCAAGACTCCATTGCTGAAGAAAAAGCATATTGAAGCTCGTTTAAAGTTTTCTGCACAACATTTGGACAAGCCTGTGAAATACTGGGAAACTATAGTCTGGTCAGATTAGACCAAAATTGAACTCTTTGGATGCCATAATACACACCATGTTTGAAGGACATACGGCACAGCACATCACAGTGAAGTTTGGAGGTGGGAACATCATGGTGTGGGGCTGTTTTTCAGCATACGGTACTGGCAAACTTCATATAATTGAAGGAAGGATGAATGGAAAAATGTAGTGAGATATTCTTGATAAAAGTCTGCTGCCATCTACCAGGGTGATGACGATGAAACAAGGGTGGACATTTCAGCAAGACAATGATCCCAAACACACAGCCAAGGAAATTCTCAACTGGTTTCAGAGAAAGAACATAAAGCTGCTAGAATGGCCCAGCCAATCGCCTGACTTGAATCCAGTTGAAAATCTATGGAAAGAACTAAAGATCAGAGTTCATAGAAGAGGCCCACAGAACCTTCAAGATTTGTAGACTTTGTGGAAGAATGGGCCAAAATCACATCTGAACAATGCATGCAAGTAGTTTCTCCTTACAGGAGGCATCTTGAAGCTGTCATTATCAGCAACGGCTTTGTACAAAGTATTAAATAAATTTCAGCAAGCATGTTCAATACTTTCTCCCTATGTCATTTCACATTATTACACATAATTTATGGACATCTATAGTCTGATTTCTTTGCATGTGTGGATTACATGGTTTGTTACCACCATCTGGTGAAAATTTCATGTCAACGGCACCTTTAGAAATACATTTTCTGTGAAAAATGGTGACGTGTTCAATACTTATTATATCCACTGTAGGTACTTGGTGTGCTTCTTTTCTAGATGGTGGTTCTGTCAGCCTGATTGCCAGTGCGCAGGCTTCACAGAGTTGTGGCTGTTCTTTGCAGGTTTTTGAGGCCACAGATTAGAGAAAGTTGGTCGCTGTTTTGTTCTCTTTGCAGTGTTAACAGAAGATCTGTGCAAATGTGATCCATTGCTCCAGTTACTTTGGAGTTAGCTGCCAGGCCAACAAAATTTGTTTACACTCTTTTCACTAGTATTGTTTTGAATATGCTTGTATGGTGAGGCTGATCTGACTTTTTTTTTTTTGTAGGGTTGCAGTTCTAGACAGACTGACAGATTTTCTGCTATTTCTGAGCAAAGTGCTGATAGCAGGAGGAGTGGGTAAGTGATAATATAAGGCTGAAGTCTTACATTGGTCTGCCGCTGTTTATCTTTCACATTACAATTTCCAATAGTATTTTTTACCCACAGACTTTATTTTAATAGAATTAATGCTTTCAGAAAACTGTAACACCGAGTACAAAGAACACATGTAGACAGAAAGACAGTGTGTCACTTGGTTTGTGTGTGTCTGTGTGTTTTTTTTTTAGGTGTGGTTGGGTTCTTTTTTTTTACTAGGAAGATCTCAGTTATTCAGGAGGAAGTCCCCAGTCTCAACTACTACTGGGTCCCCTTACTGGTGAGAGTTTTGATTTTACAACATGGCCAAAAATGTTGGTAAATTTACACCTAACTAAAACATGATTTTGCTTTTCTTAAATAGTGTTGAATTTAAAACCTCATTAGTCATGTAAACATGCACGCCTTTGGTCTACCATAGAATAAAACTGAGAAAATAGGCTGAAAAAAAATGAATTCTACCTTGTTCTACAAAGGGCCTCGACAGTTGTCAGTAAATTACTATATAGAAGTTTTCAGTCTTGTCAGGTGCCCTTCACTCTATTAAAATGGAGCAAATAATTAATTCAGCTATTTGGTATCATTGTACGCATCACAGTGAACATCCATCCATCCATTATCTATACACCGCTTAATCCTCACTAGGGTCGCAGGAGGGCTGGAGCCTATCCCAGCTGACTTAGGGTGAAGGCAGGGGACACCCTGGACAGGTCACCAGTCTAACGCAGGGCTACACTTAGAGACAGACAACCAAGCACACTCACATTCACACCTATGGACAATTTAGAATCACCTATTAATCTCAACATGTTTCTGGACTGTGGGAAGAAGCTGGAGAACCTGTAGAGAACCCACGCTGCATGGGGAGAACATGCAAACTCCACGCAGAAAGATCCTGGGTGTCTTCAGCGAGATGCGAACCGACGACCTTCTTGCTGTGCTAACCACCGAGCCACCTTGCAGGCCACGGTAAACATCAACATGAGAAATATAAGAAAAGAATTGAAGAGTTCATTTAGGAAAACAGATAACTCCATCTTCACAAACCTTCAGAAAACCCATTTTCCATCGTCTACCTGAGACATTATCAATCAAACTTAAGTTATCTCTGTTTTTGTCATGTCATTTCTACTGAGTCAAATCCACTCAACTTCAGTTTGATTATCATCTCTAGCAAACAACAACAAAATAAGCTTTCTGAAAATCTACAAAAATTGAGTTATCTGTTTTTGTAAATATACTTTTCAGTTGTCTGGGGAGATGAGAAAGAAAATTGTTGCTAAGCATAGTCCCAGTAAAGACCATCTTCAAGCAGCTTGATGTCCCTGTGACCACAGCTGCTAATTTTATTAGAATATTTAATGTCCATGGGATTGTCATCTACCTCCCTGGATGTGTTTGCATAAGGAACATTGATCCCAAAATGAACAGAAAGGATTGTTTATGTGGTGTGACAAGAACCAAGAAAAACAGATACAAATTGCCCTTTAAGTTTAAAGTATAATAGTATCTGGTTGCACTTACATCACTTTGTGAATATTAGGAGAAAAATAAAAAGACCACATTCAAGATTGTGAAATTGCATGTGGACTAATACCAAAGAAATTGTCCTCCAGACAGATGAACACATTTTAGAGCTTTTTGGTCAGTTGCAGTAAAGTATACTGCCCACTATCAGAGGGCACTGTCTCAGCTGCAGATCATGCCTCCTTCAAAACAGTGTAATAACCACAAACATACCTCTAAAAGCACCAGAAACTGTTGAGTAGAAAACACTGAACCATTCTAAAGTGATGTGTATGAATCCTGATCTTAATCCAAGTGAACATCTAAGAGCAGAACTGGACAGTTGGAAGAACACACCAGTCAAACCTGAGAGAACTGGGGCAGTTTGTTCAAAAAGGGTCAAACTAGCCTAAAAGGAATGTAAGTCTCATTAAAAGCTTTAAAAAAAAAAAAGCCCTTGATTGCAGTAATTGCCTTAACATGTGTGATGCAGGGCTGCAAGGTGGCTTGGTGGTTAGCACCAGTGCCTCGCAGCAAGAAGGTCGCCGGTTTGTGTCCCAGTGAGGACACCCAGGATCTTTCTGCGTGGAGTTTGCATGTTCTCCCCGTGCAGCGTGGGTTCTCTCCAGGTTCTCCAGCTTCCTCCCACAAATCCAAAAACATGTTGAGGTTAATTGGTGATTCTAAATTGTCCGTAGGTGTGAATGTGAGTGTGCTTGGTTGTCTGTCTCTAAGTGTGGCCCTGTGATAAACTGGTGACCTGTCCAGGGTGTCCCCTGCCTTCGCCCTAAGTCGGCTGGGATAGGCTCCAGCCCCCCCGGAACCCTAGTGAGGATTAAGCGGTGTATAGATAATGGATGGATGGATGTGTGATGCACAGTATAAAGTTATGGATCCCAATTTTCTGCCTATGCTATTTCCATCTGTTGTATAATTTAAAATAACCCAGTATGTTACATTCAACTTTATTCAGACAAAATTGCAAAATTATTTTTTTCTATTTGAAAGTGTGCTAGTAATTTTGACCATGTCTGTACAAGCATTTTAACCCATTATTATTTTTTGTAGTTTCTTATCAGTTCTTGTGTTCTGTTATATTTGCTTTCAAAGCACCCGCCTCAGCTCTGCTGTGAATTTCTAACCTGTGTTTCTCAAATTAGACAGTGGTGATAGGTGCCTACCTGATTGCTCACAGTTTCTTCAGCGTCTATGCCATGTGTGTCGACACCCTCTTCCTGTGCTTTTGTAAGTGCAACACTGTCATCACTGTTTTTACTACAGTGCTGGTGACTTTTTAGCATAAATAAGATAGTAAAGTTAGATTGCTTTTGGAAAGGGATGTGCTATACTCAAAGAAAGCAGTTCTAATAGTCAACATTGTACAATATTCCCAAAAACAATACTGCACTTTGGTAAGTTAAAAAAGTTAATGATTTTACTGATATCAATCATTTTTTTTAAATGCTTTGATTCGATGTTTTTATCAAACAAAGACTGTGTTTTAGGAAGTCTTTAATCACATGTTGCTTGTGTTTTTGCATGTCCCTTTTTTAATTTTAACACCAATGAACCTCTTTATTTTTTTGTCTCAACTTTAAATCCCATCCTTTACACCCTCTGTGTCTATACCTGTTCCCTCCAAATGTTTTTTTTCCATCATCCATTGTCTATGTGTTATCTATACCTGCTTTTTCTCCCATGCTAATCCTTCTCCATCCACCCATGCTTACCCTTTATCCATCCCCCCATAAATGATCTATTTATCTAAACAGGTGATGACTTGGAAAGGAATGATGGTAGTTCAGAAAGACCTTACCTCATGTCCCCAGAACTCCACAGAATTCTTGGAAAAAAGGGTCAGTCTTGACAGACTTCACCCGGCCAAGTCCAAGAGACTGAAAAGTCCACCTACTGAATTAATATGAGATGACAGTAGGCAGCTGAGACAGTTTGGGATCTGATCTTTCTTAGAAACACTGTGTACTGCTGTTATCGTGCTGCCTGTTGCCCTTTTGAATGTGTTGAGATGCAGGAGGGTAATTTCTCATAAAACTCAAGTTTGAAGGACTGTGCAGCAGTTAGGTACATATAAAATCAGTCATTATATTCAGATTCTGAAGACTTTCCAGAACTTATTTCCAAAATTAAGGAAACCCAACAAAAAAAAATTAACTGTACCTTGAAGTTGTTCCTTTGAATGTTTAATGCATTTTTTATGCTCGGTGTTTCGAACAAATATTCATAAGCTAATATGCAAAAACTTCAATGTGTGAAAATCCGTTTAGGTGGAAAAAAGAGTGGCTGAAATTGTGCAAACAGGTAACTAAACTTTGCAACAAAGTATGTAAGATTCAGTTAAGACAGAGACAATTCTGATCTTGAATATTATGTGACCAATTTTTACCACTACAAAATCACAATATGACATAGTTCAGTGTCAATCACAGTGGCTTAAGACAATATTTTAAATAACATGATGATTTTGGTATTGGTAATGCAGTTTTGTGAATTTTATTATTTGTAAAAAATTCCTTCAAATATAAAAAACTAATTGGTCTAACTAATTCATCAAAAAAGTCAAACAAATGAGGATTTACAATGATTTGTGGTCCAAGTATTGTTTGTGAATGCCTATTGCTGGAATGCATTTTTATTTATTTATTTTTTTTAATGAAATATGTACTGGTGTTAAACACAGTTCAGTTCAGTTTTATTTATAAAGTACAAATCACAACATAAGTCATGGTAAGGCAGGGTGGGATGAAGACCTTACAATATTGTAGGGAAATATACAACAATTTCACCTGAAGCAAACACTTGGTGACAGTGGGGATGAAGAACTTCCTTTTAACAGAAGGTACCCTCAGACAGAACAGTTTAGGGAGGCCAACTGATTGGGGTGTCTGCCACTTGAACCCAAACTGGGAGTGGGTTTTACAGAAAAGGATCCTGATAGGTGAACCTGCACTGAGAGAATAGTGCGTCATTGGGATAATATTGCACTACAAGGTCTTTAAGATAAGATGGAGCTTGGTCAAAAAGGATATGAAGAGAAAGACTTTAAACTCTATTCTGGATTAGACAGGAAGTTGATGAAGAGAGGCTATTATGTGAGAATAATTTTAGCACCCGTACCTTGTGTTTTTTCCTCTTTGCAGGTATCTCTACCTCTGCTACACACTTCTGATCTGCAGTTAATGGCACTGCTAACCTGCTCAGTGTTTACTATTATCTTAACTGATGTCTGTCTGTTTCTCTCGCCTATACCCTCACCCCATTCGGCTGAGGCATATGGTTACAATTCCCAACCCGGGCTTTGCAAAGGGGAGTTTTTTTTGTTTTGTTTTGTTTTTTTTACTACTGTCTGTTCAAAGGGAATAACTGGATTTGTTGAGTTACTCAATGTAAAATAAAACAGGAAGGTCTTGACCTCACTATGTGAAGTGCCCTGAGTTGGCTTGTGTTGGGTATTGGCACTTAATGAAATTTCAGGAGAATTGAACTGAATTGTATTCAGTAAAATAAAGGGCTGCAAGGAGTTAAATGCTGAATTAAAATAAAGAGTCTGGCGTAGGAGTTGGAATGAATGCTTGCATCATTGGTGCCTCTGTGGTGATTGCGTGCAAATCACCAAATGTGTCCGTTTGTAGATAATTCTTCTAACTTCTAAGATTGATTGTTTTCACAAGTACAGAATAAGCGCTCACCAGCCAAACTAGTATTGTGGCTACTCTATCAGGTTGTGATAAATAGTTGTTTTGCTAACCACTAGAGTTAAAATTTACTACTAACTCCTAACAAAGGAATGTCCCCACAAGCAATTTCCTAAAAATGTGTGTTTTTCAATGTACAGTTCTGGTCCAGAAGCTAAACAATCACTGTTGACACATGACCAGAAAAAGCTCAAAGAAAAATGTTTTTCAAAGCTGCCTTTTCCAAGTAGCTTGTGGAATAGTAAGTGCTTTGGACTCATAAACTTGACTATGCACATTATGCACACTCCATTTAAAATGCTAATTACAGTCAAAGTGTGAGTAAGGCTGTCCTAACTATGACTGCTTTGGTTGATGGTGAAAACAACCTAAAATATGTTCAAGTTTTCCTGTTATGTGACTTTTTGTAATAAATTATTATTGTTTACTTATTGTTTCAGATTCAATAAAGTACAATTTCCCAACATGACTCTTGGCACTGTCTTTATAGTCTTATTCAGTCACTGCAGCTCAAAATAACACTTGCCATGACTTTATTGTGATGACAGTAGGGAACCATTACAAACCCCGTTGTTTTTCTACTGCCCGTGTTCTTCTCTGCAATAAAAGCTTGAGAGGGGATGCAGCTCCCTCCATGGAGATTGTTCCAAGGAATCTTTGAAATTACATTTTCTGTTCCAACTGTCCCTTTAGTATTTTGTGATCAACGTTTTAGCTGGCATGCTTTCAGCTGTTAAATTTGATTGTTTGGACCAGGTTCCTTCAACAGATACATTACTGGATCACATTGAACAGTACAGCTATGGCCTCGGTCACAACCGGATGCACGACTTTTGGGATCGAGGGAACTGTGGAGGAAATTCTGTCTGGAGCTATGAGTGGAGAGGATGGATGCACAAACAAGGAGGAGATGGATATTGAGGTCAGACAACCAGGGGAGGTCAATGAGACTGTCAGGATGTCCACCCGAGTGCAGGACCTGGTAATCCAAGAAAAAATCTGCCGAGGCTTTGGCGTCCTCCAAAGAGACTGTCATATGAGTCGCAAGTTAGGAGGACAGAGAGTGACCAGCAGAAGATAGAAAGAGGGCGGAAATTGTGGCAAAGGGCAAAAGCCAGAAGAGTGGCAGGGCACATGTAAAGCAACAACCATAACACACAACAGAGCTACGCAGACATGTTAGATATTGCACTCACTTATTCATCACTTTGGTTGTTACTGTTTTGCTTCTACCCTGTGATTATGTCGTTATGTGATAACGAGTGGTTTTATTTTGGATTTCATGTAGTCTGATGGCTGGGACCCAATCAACTAAAGCAGGGGTGAATGTAAGGTAGTTCATTGATTAGTCTAGTAAGTGGTGATGTTGCGCTGCCTGTCCTTCGAGAAATGCTGTAATTTCTACTGTTTTGTCCTGACACCATAGTTTGTTTTTGGTTTTGAGAGCGCGGATGCGGCGCAGTGTTGGGCAAACATTTGGATGTCTGTATACTACTCCGGAGAAGTGCTGCTTGTTTTGGGAAAAGAATAAAACGCCGACTTTGTTTTTCAGCCGCAGTTCAGAACCCCTGTGTCCGGTGTAATCTTTGGACTTTCCACACCAGCACCTGTTCACACATCATTAAACACAACAAAGAATACCGTGTGAGTGGAGAGGAACCAGCCAGCATGCTGGCTGCAGTGGATCCACTGCAGTGGATGCACAGAGGGAGTGGGTTACACTAACATAAACAGGGATTAACTTAAGCTAGGTTAGCACAACTTTTGCAACATAAATGAAAAGCATGACTGACGCAACGAAGCACGCGTCAGTCATCATGACACATGACAATGAGAGTTAAAGTGAAACAGGAGACATGATGAGTCTTTGTTAATGTCACAATGTCGCTGTGAACTTATCTGTCAGTAGCTCTGCTCAGCCCACTCCTGCCATGTTGCCTGGCTGTAGCTTACTCCTGTGCTACTGTGAAGACATCGGTGAGGACTGAGGACTGAATGGAGTCAGAGCTCCATCTAGTGGACAAATGACACAATGACAGCATTCTGCGCAACTGTGACACTTGCCACCATTTACTGTTTTATGAGAAAATAACCAGATGGTACGCCAGAACATCAACAAAATTTAATTATCAGTTCATTGTGCCATTATCAGCATATCCTAAAAATTTCATGAAATTCCGTTCTTAACTTTTCGATTTATCTTGCTAACAAACAGATAAACGCCAGCTAAAACATAACCTCCTTGGCGTAAGGAGGTAACAAGAAAAGACACTCACCTTAAGGACATCAAATAGGTACAGGTCTCCGCAGTACGGAGGATATTGCAGAGAAGGTGCACTCGATTTGCTTACCCAGTTGTCCAGGAACGATATTCTTTTGTGCACACATTACTTCGTGGCCACAAATTAGTATTTCGTGCCCACGTTATACTTATTTCGTAGCCACAATATAGCTATAACGTGGGAATGAATTAGTATTTCATGCTCATGAGATACTACTTCGTTTGCACGTTATAGCTATATTGTGGCCACGATTTAATTTTATTTTGACCATGTCATGTCTGGGGCTCCGTAGTTATCAGATCATTAACTAAAAGAGATTTAGATGACTAATATTTAATAGTCCACATTTAATTATCCTGTTTTTTGATGCTGATGGAGCTGTTCATATTTGGAGAAGGCTGTTATGAACAGTCCTTCTATTGATAAAGTTAGACTTACAATCTGGGTGGTCGGGAGGCAGACACAGCCTCTATAGGATACTGGAAGGGTGACAGCAGAAGCATGTAAGACTGTGACTTTGCTTCCTGGTCTCACCTCTGGACTGTCGGCGATTTGGTTTTCTAATAAAATTCTCCATATTCCTAGCTATAAGAGCGCCATACCATCCAAAGTGGGATGTATGCTGTCTCTCCTAATGAGACCAGGTTTTCCCCAGAAACTTTTCCAGTTATCTATTAAGCCCACATTGTTTTCTGGGAACCACCTTGACAAACAGCAGTTGAATGATGACTTGTGGTTATACATATCATCCCTGGTCAGATTGGGCAGGGGTCCAGAGAAAATATACCTTTGCATTAGGTGCACATACATTTAGGAAATAAAATTTCATCATAATAGTGCGCCTCAAACTTTGACTGTTGCAGTCTGTAATACAAAATGAGCGATCACATGCAGCAAGGTAGCTCAAGTTTGTTTACATTCACAAGACACTGACGTAACGGATTGTGGTTGGAATGGCCAAAAAAGCATGCCAGCTTGCATACTGTAAAATCCAGCTGATATATGACATCTTTGTATTTGTGGCATACTATGGATTGGGACATCCATACTGTATAATATAGTACTATATACCAGGTGTGTCAGAAAGGTTCCAGGGCTGGTGTCACAAAAGATATATTTCAAACCCAAACTACAACTGCGAGTTCTTGCCACAGGGCCAGACGATCAACCAGCATGTCTACAAAGAGATCCTGTGGCGTTTGCTTTGTTCAGTGCACCAGAAGAGGCCAGAGTTGTGGCACACATGTTGTAGCTGCTTCACCATGACAACTCACAATGCCCTGAGCATCCGACAGTTTCTGGCTGAGAAAATTATCGCCGTGCTGGACCAACCTCCCTGCTCACCTGACCTGGCTCTTTGTGATGTTTTCCTCTTCCCCAACGGGTCCTCAAGTGGACCCGTTTTGAAGCCATGGACGACATCAAGATGGCTGTGATAGAGCTGCAAAGGATCCCGGAAGAATCCTTCCAGGAGTGCATGGCAGCATGGCAAAGAAGGCTGGGAAAGTGTGTTAGACCCCAGGGGGATTACTTTGAAGGGGAAAACTTGTAGTTTGGATTTGAAATATATCTTTTGTGACACCGGTCCTGAAACTTTTGACACACCTCATATATTGGCATGTACCTTGTGGAACCATTGTTCTACTGTGTCATTTGCATCCAGTCAGTTTGTGTAAAGGCTGTTGCTGGCAAATAGTATTCATGCAATGTACTGCACATCTTTAACATGAAAGGATCATCTGAATCGCTGTATGCATTCACATACTACACTGATCATTTTATTAGTTCACTTTGAAAATTGATTTGTGGATTAGGTCCTTGCTGTCTTTAGAGCCATTCCAATCAATGAGCATGGTTACCGATACATTATCAGATGTTTCTTTCCTGTCCTTTTGCTGTCACTTGTATTTTAGAGAGTACAGCTGCTGAGACTCTGGCTCTCACTCTGCTTTAGGGTGCATTTACATATACAGTGACTGTTTATCAAGATGTACCAGAGGTTACCTTGGATTAAAAAAAAAAAAAAAGGTACACAACATAATGCTAAATGCAGCCATTTACATCCAACTTCAAATATTGTACTACAGAAAGACAACAGTTTGTACTTCAATTGTTTCATAACTAATATACGTCTGGAACACATTCAGTCTAGCGCTTGTAATCATCACACTAGGAAATGTCAAGATATAGCTCGACTCAACAGGAGATTTAATCTGACACAAACACAGGCTTTAGTGCAAAACAATAAATAAATTAAAAAATGCATTCCCAAAGACTTCTATACACATTCCTGCAGCATGAGAACTCTTGAACAAGAGGTCTGTTCTGAAATCCATGATGTAATTTTAGAAAGACTGACATTTAGAGAAAAAGTTTCAGTTTGACAGTCTTGTTTTGTATATTCAAATTGAGCAACTTAAGAAGGTTCTTTGCATAAAGAGGCAGAATCCAAGAAAGGCACTTTATTGTAAAAGGATGTAAACTACCCCACAAACATGTTTGGAACCCTGAAACCTGAAGAAAAACACTGATGTTGATAACATACAAAAAATTTATTGAAAAAAGATATTTAAATTTGAAATTCCTTAAAACCAGTTGTCTTGTAAAGTGTGGTCAGTGTTCAGTATCGTGGGTTTCTTCCAGTTCCACCTGGGAGAACCAACAAACTATTAGGGCAAAATAAACATGCTTTTACCGCTTGATGCGTTATACAAGGGTATGAGCAGAACAGTTCAAATCTGTGCACAATGTAATGAATTCAGGTAGCCCTGAAAAATAAGTCACTATGTAAAGATATGAAAGTGTATGAAGCCTGCTCAACATTTATCCAATTCCAGTTCAAAGTTATGGTCCTTCAATCTGTGGGAATCTGTGATTAATTAAAATCTAAAAATAGCATTGACCTGTTTAATTCCACAAGATAAATTAAAGAGATTTTCGTCAAGTCTTTATCTTCCATTTTATCAGCAATGTGCAAATGATCAGCATCGACCATCCATAGAGAAGCCAGGATGAATCTCTAATCATTACCTTTTGGTTTCCCAGGTTTGCCACTATGTCCATGGTAGGCTTCCTGCTGCCTGCTGTGTTTTTCTGGAGACAGAGAGGTGACACTGTTAAAAGAGACATCATTTTCGAACCAAATCTCAACACTTGGTTGTGTCACCCTAGAGATTTTTCTATTCTACAGTAATTTTCCTGTGCTCTTCTTACTGGTTTGAGTGTGTACTAGCAAGTATTAGCAGCATTTAAATGTAAGCATGACATTTTTAATATTCTGGTGTTTGAGTAAGACCCAGGTCCTGTACCTAAACAGCTACGATGCCACTACCAGTTCTGCTTCTTCTATACAAGTTTGTAAAGTAACATAACAGTGTGCCTATTTGTTTTGGGTTTTTTTTTAAATGACAATTTCATCTTGCAGGGATTTGCTCAAACTTTTGACCTGATGATGGCTTACACTAATGGATTACATGCATTACCGTGTCCTCTATTCCTCCACTGACCATTCCTCTTCAAATTTTTCTGCATGACTCCATTCATGAAAAACATTTCAGATGTGCCATTGTTTGCTTTCTTCATATCTATGAGACAGGTTGCAGTTAATGCATTTTTCTCAAAACAATTTTTCAAAAATCCAAAGGGGCAAATTAAAAAAAAAAAAAATAATTTAAAAAAAATCATTGAATTGAAAAGCAGACCAAATATTCACCTGAATGTTTAAAAGGTTGCCTCTCATTTGGCCTGCCCGTCAGCTCACACTGGATGCCACAGTCCACTAAATGTCCCTTTGATGGTGACACTTCAGCCATCTTCTGGTCAACCACTGGAACACACAGTTCCTCCTTTCTCACCAGACTGACTACGACACATGCTCCATCCTCGTTCTCCGTGTCCACTCCATGTTGTCGAATCAGCTTTGATGTAGCGGAGATTTCCTCCTCTGCTACAGAGTTCAGAAGGAATGTTTCCTCCTCAGAGCAATGATTTTTCTCTTGTTGCTTATCCACAATAGCAGATTCCTGGTTTGGGCTTTGAGTAGCTCCCTGTTCAGAAGACCCATTTTCATCCATGTCCTCTTCAGCGGCAGCAGATAACATTTTACTCTGCAGAGGAGTCGGGGAAGTTAAAGGATTGTTTTCGGATAAGGCCATGTTCTGGTCATGCTCTGGTCCTCCATTTCCACACACAGTTTCATTGTCTTCTTTAGGCTTTGTTGAAAGATTTGGCTTCTCAGCTGGAGTACTGAAACTAAGCCAGCTTTCTGACATTGGAACAAAGTCAGAAGAGGAAAATCTGCAAGTCAGTCTCCTTTCTTTACTAGCTCTGGCAATTTGGTGATCATTTTGGGCTGACAGTCTCTCATTTTCAGCTTCCTCTGTCACCTCAGTTACTTTAGGCTCAAACACATTATTCTGCAGCAGCCACTCCTTAGTGGGGATAAAAGGGGCCAGAGACTCAACAGACCAAACAGACTCATTCATTTTTCTCTTTATCTGACTGCTACTTAAAGACATTTGATATGGAATGGTCTCTATTGTGTTGTCTTTTTGATTTCTCTCTTGCCCATTTCCTTGCTCATTGTTAAGCAATCTATGGGATGTGTTTTGTGAATGTAGCAGTTCGTCTCTGTAGATTAAACAATGACTTACAGAACCAACTAATTCTACAGGCTCACTGTCTTTTCTTGACTCTGAGAATGGCTCAAAAAGAGAGAAGGGCAGCCTGAGAATCTTCAGTATTTCACATTCTGTGGAAGATAAGATACCCTCAGAATCATTAACATCGATGCTCTCAGCCACCACTGGAACATTGTTTGTCTCATATGGGCCCAGACAGACAGACTTTTCATGCTCTACTTCAGTTTCATAAGAAGGCAGCTGGTGATTATTCTGATGCAGCTCCTTGTCTGCCATATTGAACACTGTCTGTGATGTGCAGCCTCCCCAATTCATGAGAATGTCAGGAACAGAGATGCTCCTTTCTCTGCCAATCTCATCCTCCCTTTGAGAAGAGCTACACACAGGAACTATACTATCAGGAGAACTCATTGACCACATATTGGAGAGAGCATTTCTGCTTGAAGGAATAAGGAGGGGCACCTGACCAATACTTTCCTTACACCTCTGAGATTCTTGAGTCGATCTTATATATGATTGGACAGTGTCTGTTCCTGTGGGGTGTATGATATTAAAGCCATGCTTGATTGTACTACTTGTGCAGGGTCCGTTAACCTCAGAGTCTTTTGCATTACATCGGAGTAATGCATAGTCTTCAGCCTTGGCTGAGCTTTGCTTTTCAGAGTTTGAGCTTGAGGAAGCTGGGGAGTTTGAGGTCGTTGCATTCCCAGAATCTGAGCCGATAAGTGGGGATCCCTCATCAATGCCTCTCTGTGTGGGTTCTGTTTGGACTTCACAGTTCACGGTTTCCCTTATAGGGACAGTATGAGGCAGGCGAATTCTATGGATCTGGCTTGAGTTTTGGTAGAGGGGAGGGTGAACCTGGGGATGGAGCAAGCGTCTGTAGTCAACTGGTTGGATGTGAGGTTGTGGTAGAACGTAGGCTGGAGCCTCCATGTAGGGGGTAGGAGGGAATGGGGACATAGCCATACCATAGCCTGAGAGAAGGTTAAAAAAGAAAAAGAAAAAAAGGAAAAGAAAAACAATGTTGATTGTACCAAGAAAAGAAAAAATATATATATATAATTTTGTTTTTTTTACTTGGTGTGTGTGTACGTACATACACACCAAGTAAAAAAAATTATATATAGAATTTTTTTTTTTTTTTTTAAACTTGGTGTGTGTGTGTATATATATATAGGGGGTGTTAGAAATATTAGAATGTTAACAGCATGAATTTTAAAAAAATGTAAAAAATTCACAACTCACTCATGCCTGGGAAGCCAGCAAAGGGGTTATAAGATAAGGGCATAGGCCACTGGTAGTGAAGAAAATGGGGAGGGGGAGGGGGTGGAGCATGTATGTAGAAAACAGGTCGGGCAAAGACGGGAGGTTGAGGATGAGATGAAGATACTGGATTCTGGCTGATGCAGTGCAGTCGTGGATCCTGCTGTGTCGCGTTTGCCACACCACTGTTGGCATGAGAATGTTGGTTCCCTCCATTTGGTCCTGGATGAGCTGGTGGAGGTCTGTTAACAGCTGCTGCCATGCCCAGTCTACAGCAAAGTGGAGGAAGAAAAGACCTTTGGGTGTTCTTCAACATCATGGTGATAACAGTCTGATGTTAGGCTTTGATGTAGCAGAAAATGTGCATACGTTTTTTTTGACTGAACTAAATTGAATTACAACAAACACATTCCATCGTGTTTGCCACAGGAAAGAACAAATGCTGAAAAGATATTCTGTACATCAAAATCACAACTCTACATTCAACACATGCTGGAGAAGCACATTACACTACACATAGGTTGACAACAGAATGTAAGGCATTGATTCAAAATGTTAAGTGCACCCTTCACCAGACACTGGGACAAATCTTGCATTGAAAACCAGGCAGGACTAATGAGCTAAAAATATCAGTTTCCTTTTAAGCTTGCTTAGTGGCATTTACTCCTCAACTGACTGATATGATACTACAGAATAAACAAATGAGGGTCAATAACAGAATTTCTGGAATACTAAGGTCACAAGTCTGAACTTGCCAGGGGTTTTGCAAATAATTTAATGGTAAAAAAAAAAAAAAAAGCAAGCAACTTTTTTAGTACTTCAATGACGATTATAATTTGTTTTAATGTTACTTCTGCCAGAAGCTGTTAAAGTTTTTACACACCAAATGAGATGGTGTTCAAATGAATTTAACTCAGTGTCGTTGATTTCAAACTGTGTTTATGTACCCTGGGCTGAATAAGTAAGGAAGGGATTTTTTAACAATTATATCTTTAAAAAATGTTAATCAAAGTACTGTCACCTCCCCACAATTATGGCTCGACATTATATATGTATTTTCAATGTTGTCATTTGTGATGATAATAAAAAAGGTACTTTACCTTGTTAAGAACCTGAAAATGAAAATCACAGACACAGCCACAGTCACACAGTGATTAAAAGTGTGCAACAGACACACCTGACTTTAAGTATCTGCTGATCAGACAAGCGTGTGTACTATCAGCTGATTTGAAGATCAAGGCCTCTTTCAGGTCTGAATGTCATATTTCATCAGAACACTAGATGGAGACAGACTCCAGTCAAACAATAAGGGTCTACTTATGCTGGTCTGATTGATATCGCTGATTTCAATCTTCTATCATTTTCTAGAATTATAAATGTGCTGTTTTTCATCATTTTCAATTTACCCACCTGTTCCAAAGACTGTCTAGCCTCTACCTGTTTCACCTTGCACAGATATTTTTTATCACCACAGCAGAGTTAGTTGTGCATGAATTTATGAGTTCATGTACACTGTATTCTTGCACAATTCCTTTAATCTCATTCAACTTTTACAAAGCTTTTTGTGTATAGAAACTTGGTGACAGTGAATCTATTATCAACATTTAAAACACTCACCTGTCTTTAACAGGGTCTTTCATGCATGACCTGGTTTACACGAAACTACAAGTTAAGCCTTCAAACTTAATTGCTTGATCACCACTGCAATGCAAAGTTTAGCATATTAGCTATGTTGTCCACACAAGATGACAAGGCAGATCACAGTGGACTTGTACAGAATGGTCAAGGAGTGTTGTGAGGTCTTGTATGTTTGTTTTTGCTGCATTATCTAAGTGCCAATATTGGCACTGTCAACATATGCAGACAGAAAAAGATTGTACCTTCAGTTTGACCTGTTAGAATATGTGCATGAGCAAAGACAGAAACCAACCTTACAAATAACCAAGGTGTGTGCCACACGTTGGCTCTCCATTGAACCAGTGGTTTTGTGCATTTTAGACCAGTGGGAGGCTCTTAAACTGCATTTTGCATTCACCAAGTACAGTGAACACTGCTACATGGCTGAGGTTTTATACTCCATGTACAGTGATCCTCAAAACATTTGTATCTGACTTTTTTGAAGTCAGTGCTGGGTGAGGTACTGTTGGTCATCAAGGCTTTTGAGGGAGAGCAGGTGGATCCTCTTAAACTCCTTGACAGCTTGGTTAGCCTGAAAAAGTCTGTGAGTATCAGGGTGCTGTATCCACTGGCAAACACTGATGTACTCAAAGAGCCAACTGATGGATACATCAGTCCCACACCGTATCTTGGTTACCTCTATGAGTCAAAGGCAGCTGAGCTCCACCTTGCGCCTGAGGAGAAGTACAATGTCCGAAAGCAGTGTGTAGCCTTCACCATCTCCCTCACAAACGAGCTGAGGGTGAGACTGCCGGACAGCACTGAAGCACTGCGGTACATGTCAGTTTTCAATGTAGAGGAAACTCTACAGCACAATAAAAGCCTGGGAGAAATAGAAAAAGTAGTCAAGCTCCTTGGCCACTCTCCTGCAGAGACAGACAAGATTGTGCAGCAATGGCGTGCCATCCACCTTAGCAAGTGGAATGAAACAAAAAACACAGTGAACTTCTGGAGTGAGATTTGGAAGTTCAGGGATGCAGCTGAAATCAATCCATTTCAGGAACTTGCCATGGCTGCTGTGTCTGTGTTGTCCTTGCCACACTCGAATGCTGAAGTTGAGAGATTATTCAGCCAGATGAGTGTGGTAAAAAGCAGACTTAGAAATTGAATGTCCTTGCAGACTCTTAACTCCATCCTGTATATCTGATATGGTCTGAAGTTGTCTGGTGAGGCTTGCTATGAGCACAAGCTGCCTGATAATGTTTTGCAGCTTTTTGGCACATCAGCGACCTACTCATTTAAGTCAGCTCCCTCAGTTGCTGAACCTGCCACAGAAAGCCTTGACCAAAATGAAGATGACCTACTCCCTCTGTGAGCCAGCACAGTGTGTGTGTGTGGAAGGGAGTCTGAAAAAAGAAACAATGAACCTGAGTTACCATCATTTTCTTGCATTGTCATTGACAGTTTTTTTCTGTTGTCTCTTCTTGGTCCATTCAGATTGTTAATGTTGTCAAGTAAAAAGTGTTTATACAAAAAAATGTTAAAAATGTTATAGTCATGGCAAAAAAAAGTTCATGTTTTACTGTGAGTTGTTGTTGACTCCCAAGTAGAGCATAAGGGTAGAAAGCAAATCAAACTTAAAAGAAAAAAAAAACTAACTAAACAAACAAACAAAAAAAGACTAAAAAAATAAATAAATAAACTTTAGTAACTCTGCCAGAGTGTCTTTGGGTCACTTTGCCGGTCCCAAGCCTAAAGAAAGGAGGAGGGTTGAACGTAGAGCTATCAATTCCAAACCATATAACAGTCCTTTAAGTAAATCTGACATTCACATTTAACTATACAGGACCAAATTGATTTATGTAATATGGGTCTAGACAACGCATTAGTCATGAACTTATTTTGAGGAGTGATGGCCTAGTTCAATGGCAAAATATAAAAAAAAAAAAAAAAAACAAGAATCAACAGTTCATTTGTAACTCTAAGCATATTAGGGTGTTTTTTATTCACTTTTTGTCTGTCCCACAACAGTCCTCTCTCCTACAGCGTCCATTACAAACACATGCAAATAGCCAATTATGCAAATTGGGCGATGACATCATTTTGTGACTTCTAGCTACTTTTAGGACAGCCAATAGCGACTTTCCTTACTGAGGAGTTGACAACACCGCACAGTCAGGAGGGAGCACGTAGCTTAGACATAGCATGATGGGATGTTAGCTCTATCAGGTTTAAACTGGAAAACTGAATTAACATTTTGAGACTGAAGTAAATTCATGTTTAGAAGACAAACTGTGAAATATATTACTCTGTGTGTGAAACTGTAAATTCACTGCAATATCGTCCAATAGAGAGTGAGAGCTGTTGAGCTGCAGCGTCTGAATCATCAGGACAAACTCCGTTGGACATTTTCTTTTTACCCTGTTCCGGTGGACAATTTTGGAGCAGGTCGCTGTCATTGCTGACGGGATGCCATCACCTTGCCCAGACACCGACATCTGGATGCCGTGCTCTTTCAAGGAGTGGTAGGAACCAAGTCGATAGAGGATTTCAATTTTTTTTTTTGTACTTTCTCTGAGATCTCACACTAATTTTTTTGTTGGGCCAAAACTAAAACTACTGAAAGACTACTAAAGGACTGATATCTGAACCAACAGGGTGAAACAAGCATATTCAGTTGTTTCAATGTAAGTTGATGTAAGTCAAGATTGAGTCAAATATACTTTTTGTTTTGCTTTGGAGGGAAATCCATCCATTATCTATACACCGCTTAAT
>NW_007578628.1:128970-130447 GCF_000690725.1 Stegastes partitus
AGTCCAGGGGGCAGCCACAGACTGAGCTGGCTCTTTTTATCAGTCTGTTGAGTCTGCTCTTATCATGCTCAGAGCACCCCCCTCCCCAGCACACTACTGCATAAGAGACCACTGATGCCACCACAGTCTCGTAGAACGTCCTCAGCAGTGGCCTGCACACACCAAAAGAAGCAAGTCTCCTCAGCAGGTATAAGCGACACTGACCCTTCTTATACAGAGAGTCAGTGTTGTCTGTCCAGACCAGTTTGTTGTTTAGGTGAACACCCAGGTACTTGTAGGTCCTCACTCTCTCGATGTCGAGTCCCTGGATGTTCAACGGTGGAGTGTGTGCAGGTTTCCTGTGGAAATCGATCATCATCTCCTTTGTCTTGCTGGCGTTCATTTGAAGGTGGTTCTGCTCACACCAGTCGACAAAGTCCATGATGAACTTCCTGTACTCACAGTCGTTCCCCTTTGACACGCATCCTATGATGGCAGAGTCATCGGAGAACTTCTGTAGATGACAGCTGTCTGTGGAGTACCGGAAATCCAATGTGTAGAGGGTGAAGAGGAAAGGTGAGAGTACTGTGCCCTGAGGAGCTCCAGTGCTGCACATCAGCACATCAGACACACAGTTCTGTAGCCTCACATACTGGGGTCTGTCAGTGAGGTAGTCCATGGTCCATGCAGCCAGCTGGTCACTGACCCCCGCTCTCTCCAGCTTCACCCGAAGCAGTGAGGGTTGAATTGTATTGAAGGCACTGGAGAAGTCGAAGAACGTGATCCTCACAGTGTTTCCAGTGTCCTCCAGGTGAGACAGGGATCTCTGCAGCAGGTAGATGATGGCGTCATCTGTCCCAATGCCACGCTGGTATGCAAACTGCAGAGGATCCATGTTTGGGCTCACCAGGGGGCGAAGATGGTTCAGGACGATCCTCTCCAGGGCCTTCATCAGATGGGAGGTTAAGGCCACGGGTCTAAAATGGTCGGGCTCCTTGGGACACGAGGTCTTTGGGACCGGGACCACACAAGAAGTCTTCCACTTGGCAGGCACTCTCTCCAGTCTCAGGCTTAGATCGAAAATGTAGCAGACCACCTGACAGAGCTGGTCTGCACAGTCCCTGAGCAGTCTGGAGCAGATGCCATCAGGACCCGTGGCTTTCCTGGCTCTGGTCTTCCTAAGCTGCGTTCTCACCTGATCCACTGTTGGTGTGAGGAGAGGAGGAGGAGATGGGGGGAGAGAGGAGGGCCCCAGAGATGGTGGTGGTGGTGAGGGAGGTGAGGAGGGGGAGGGGGCTACTAGGGAAGAGGAGCTGGAGGTGCTGGAGGTAGGCAGGACAGTGCTCAGGCTGGATGGGGAGGGGGTGGGACCAGTATCAAATCTGTTGAAAAACAGGTTTAACTTGTTGGCCCAGTCCCTGTCCCCCGGTTCAGGGTCCCTCTGTTTGCCTTTGCCTTGCCCTGATATGGTCTGGAGTCCTCTCCAGACCTCTCTCGC
>NW_007578628.1:130692-135089 GCF_000690725.1 Stegastes partitus
AGTCGGTGGTGTAAAAACCATCTTTGAGTGCCTCAATGGCCTCATCAGACCACTGCTTCACACACTTTTTGGTCGGGGGTTCCTTCTTCACCATAGGTGTGTAAGCAGGGAGCAGATGGACCAGGTTGTGGTCTGAGCGGCCAAGCGGGGGGAGGGGGGAGCAACTGTAGGCATCTGCTGTGTTTGCATACAGCAGGTCCAGAGTTTTGTTGTCCCTGGTGGGGCAGTTCACAAACTGATGGAAGTTGGGGAGAGTGGCAGACAGGGAAGCATGGTTAAAATCCCCGGTGATGAGGAAGAAGGCTTGAGGATGCGCTGTCTGTAGCTGTGAAACCACACCGTGGAGGAGCTCGCAGGCTGAATCGGCGTTGGCCGAGGGAGGGATGTACACCGTTAGTGCAATCACATGTGAAAACTCCCATGGCAGGTAGTACGGCCGGATGCTAACCACTAGCATCTCAATGTCCCTGGTACACCATTGCTCCTTGATGGAGATGTGCCCAGGGTTACACCACTTGTTGTTCACAAACATCGCTACTCCCCCGCCCTTCTTCTTACCACTCTCCCTCGTGTCTCTGTCTACTCTGACGAGATGAAATCGGTCTAGTTGCACCAGCGAGTCCGGGGTAACGTCGGTCAGCCAGGTCTCCGTGAAGTGAAGCAGGCTACGCTCTCGGTATTCCCGCTGTAGCCGCGTTAGCACCGCTAGCTCATCCACCTTATTCAGGAGAGACCTCACATTTCCCGTGATGACAGATGGGACAGATGGTTTGTACCGTCGTCTCCTTTCTCGGCGTTTAACTCCGGCTCTGCATCCCCTCCTTCTCCTCCGTAGTTCGGCGGGGATCTCCGGTCGCGTGTCGGGATGTAGCCTAACTTGGCGAAGTGCTAACAGCTGCTCCCGGGGGTAAACGACAGCTGGGCTGCGGTGGAGCGTGTCCGCCGATGCGACGTTTAAAAGTCCAGAAAAAAGTAAAAAACACAACAGAAGTCTCCCCAGCTTTACACCAAGGAATGGACGTGTGCTGGAGTGACGACTATTGGAAAGAAAACAGTAAAGAAGAGCTAGAAGTGCAAAAAGGTCACAATAAGCATGGAAAGGGGTCGGAACTGCTGTAACTGGCTGCCTCTCAGTCGGCGCCATCTTGAAATTACAGCTAACTTTTACTGGTTTGTCCCCAGTGTAGGAATCCCCACTATAGTTTGGTTCATGCTCTACAAAGCTCTCTTCCTAAGACGAGAAATGCCAAGAAGTCCGGGAAGATCCCCCCCAGTGTAGATGTCACCCTGGTTAAGCTCAGTGAGCCAGAGGCACGCCGCAAGAAGAGAAACACGGGTGTAGGAAGAAAAAAGAGAAATGCCCTGTGCCCTTGCTTGCTATGCTAAGTAACACTGCAAAAAAGAAATTAATGAAAATTCACCTTTATATATGCTTACATTACAGAAAGAAGCCAAGTGTGGCTGTACACCCCTGCAGGCAACATACCCCTGGGATGTGGCACAGCAATTGTTGTGCGGCAAGTGCTACATCACTTTCTTCCAGATCACCATTGCTCAGGGTCTCTACTGTAGTAGAGTGGGGGCAAAGGTGCCTGTGATGCCGATACATGAATGTTTGAGGATCAAAGGGAACGCCCGACTGGTCTGGACTACGGCAGGCTAAGCTGCAAGCACCACAGACACCCATCCGGACACCATCTACTGCCTGGTGTTCATGAAGATGTGGGAATTCTCTGATGGGACATGAGTCTCCACTTCCCATCTGGGGGACAGTAGATTTGTAACCATAGGAAGTTGTCTGCTGAAAGCTGGGCAACAGCTGCCATTGATCCAGATCGAACCCGCTCCGATGTGGCTGTTCGATCCGATCGCGGAGGAGTTAGTGGAGACAGATCTGGCCCCGGAGGCTGAGCTGCCCCCAAACACCCCGATGGAAGACAAGGAAACTGTACAAGAGCCAGCACCAGCTGCAGAGATGGCAGAGCAGCCAGTGCCGCGAAATCTCTGCGCCTGGCATGACTCTGAGGAGTGGGAACCGGTCTCACCATATGAGGACGACCCAGTGGTGGATGAGTTGACAGCTTTATCTGCGGCCGTGGAAAGAAAGCTGAGGGAGCTGCTGAGTCCCAAGCCTGAGGAGAGGGATCTGGAGTCGCCAGTTGCCCAGATTCCTGATGGAGGGGACTTGCTGGTTCTCAACGAGTGGGGATTTGAGGCAGAGGAACAGCTGGATACTCCAGCTCTCGTGATCGACCTCAATTCTGATGAAGAGCTGTTGGGTTCGGTCGATGTCCATGCAACTTTTCTTGAACTGAATGATGGCATTCTGTGATCTCAAGAAGGGGGTGTTCCTTTGATCTGACCTGGCTTAACCTATCTGAGTTCAGTTTCTCAAGGCCTGCTTGCATCATTCTTTCCCCTTCTTCAATTCAGTACAACTCCTACAGTAATACACATTAAATGATGCTAATGTCAATACTAAACTATCAGTGCTTTTATAAAATTAAATACTCCAACCACATCCCAAGGATGGAGGCGATTTTGGTGTCCACTCTTAGATCCGACCACTTCTTCTTGACCTCTGCCACAGATCTCATTGTGGCACTCACAGTATTTATAGCAGTGACAACATGCTGCCACTCACTTTTTCTTTTATTAGTGATGCCACTGCTGTGACTACCAAATAATATGATTNACTCACATTCACACCTACGGACAATTTAGAATCACCAATTAACCTCAACATGTTTTTGGACCTTGTGGGAGGAAGCCGGAGAACCCGGAGAGAATCCACGCTGCACGGGGAGAACATGCAAACTCCACACTCCCCCCACCGGGACGCGAACCGGCAACCTTCTTGCTGCGAGGCAACAGTGCTACCAACTGCGCCACCCTGCAGTTTGGAGGGAAATGTCAATTTAATATGAAGGGAAATGTGTTGAAAATGAAAGTGAAAACCTTTTCAAAAATATATATTCTTGTTATTTCAGCTAATTCAGTGGTAGTGGGTGTTTCTTGTGTGGTGGAAGTTTCTTTACTCTACTGTAGAGTGCTACTGCAGTTCTCCTTACCCAACCTAGCGATTTTTGTGAACCTGAGAACCAAGTAAGTTAAATGAAATCAGAACTGTATGACTTGGGTCCAAGATTTATTATTTCCTAGAAAACCATAGATATAGATACCATGGATATTAAACCCAGGGTCAGCAGGAAAGACTTCTCCGCCTACCTGCAGTTTTAGGTAAGAACAGGTACATTCAGTGGCGAGCTAGCCAGGAGAATGGCTATTAGTGGCTGATCTTCCACCTCACAACACACACACCTTAGCAAATTACTGATTGCATTGAGTTAAGTTATTTGCAACCGTGTTCATGGTCAGAACTCCCTGTATGTAACAGGTGTTGGAGCTGACACAGATGAAGAAATAAGTGGAGTATCTGAAGTCAATGGGGACACTTCTAAGATAATCAGGATCCATAATGAGCCGGGACAGCCAGAGGGTAGAGTCCTTGTTGAGTATGCGTCTGACAGGTCCATCTCAAGAATTGGTCCCATTACTTTAGGTGCCCTGCCAAGTCCCAAAGATCCTACTGTGATGTGGTCTGTGAGAACCATCAGAGATATCTGAAGAGTGAACAGCAAAAGAAACCAAGAAAAAGACTTTGACAGCAGAAACAGTTTAGATTACAGTAGAAGTAGCAAATAGTTAAACCATGTCTTCTGCTACGAGCGCTGAGACAACAGCAGCCCCGAACTCGACTTTGTCAACTGTGAGTATAAAAAATTCCTCACAAGATTCTGCTATGCTATGCACCAAAGAAGCTTTTGAGAGAACAGTGGAGTTCTGGGCAACTGAGATTACCTGGTTCACCTTCTGCTGTGTTGGAAGATGGTCATTTGACCAGCCCTTGCGAATCATAGCTTTGATCCTGGGAGGTGCAAAGACCTGCATGGAGAATCTCTACAGAAGACAGGGAAGATGGACTCTGTCCATGTTCATGACCTACATCTTGGGGCAAACCAGAATCGACACCACCCGAGCTGGCATCTGCAAAGGGATACTCATCGTCCTTTGGATGAGCCTTGATTTCTCCACCATATTCTACAGGCTGATGAGATGGATCAGCACCCTCTATGAGGGATTCCTGGCCGTCACCCTGTTGGGATACCTCGTGGTCATGACCATGGCGATGCAAGAAAGAGGAAGAGGGTGTTAGCTGTTGAAACTCGCCGCCATTACACTGTAGGGCATTGGCTGGGGAAGATAAAGATAAAGATAAAGATAAAGATAACTTTATTGATCCCACAGTGGGGAAAGTTCACTGTTACAACAGCTCCAAAAAAAGTGTATAGTCAGTGCAAGAATAGTTGGGAACACCCAGTGCAAAAAGTAGGAAA
>NW_007578628.1:141436-160577 GCF_000690725.1 Stegastes partitus
TATAGCAGTGACAACATGCTGCCACTCACTTTTTCTTTTATTAGTGATGCCACTGCTGTGACTACCAAATAATATGATTTTCCTGGTGTTCACCTCCCCCACAAGTGCCTCCACTATCCATGGAATTCCTTTTTCTTGTCTTCTCTGCCATGATCGATCATAAAATGCCATTGACCAGCAGGCTTATTTATATATAAATATTCATGAGGTACTTTCTATTGACCATTCATGGTAGAATGTATGTGTGTAGTGGGCCGGATATGAGGGGAATCCATCCGTGCATCCTTCTCAGGTGGATCGTGATTTATAAAGGGAAAAGTGCTTGCAGGTGTACGTACACACAGTTTTAATAATCAGATTATTTTTTGGCACATGCCATTTTCAACTTTTGGGTGGATGCACACTTTTAGTATGGATCCTACGCAATGTCTTGCAAATGAGAACCCTGCTGATTAGCTTGAGTGAAGCACAAGCTCACCCAGACACACACCAGATTCAAACCACTGTTTAGGGGACGAAAGACAGGAGGAAGAGCAGCCAGCTAAGCAGATGTGGAGAGGTGAGAATATGATTGTAATCAGTAACATCTCAAAAACAATTAATACATAGATTTATTCATTTATTTATTTGTATTTTCCTGCTTTTCTCGCCTCATTTGAGGCATTTGTCTCAGAGCGGGTCTATACAGCCATGGTGTGTTGATAAAATGTAAACATACAACAAATAAATGGTAATGTAGTTCCCAGTAAAAAGGACAATAAAAAGAAAATCATTTGTCATATCACTCAGATAGCACAAATAAAGTAGTCTGCCTTTCTTCTTCAAGACTGACAAGCCATCCTAATTCAACTTCAAGTGGTAAAGCACCAACTAATACCACTAACTAATACCAACTAACCTCAGCAAATCACATAGAAATAATTCATTTGTGGATAGACTATGTGCAACATATTTCCTGATGCAATATTCAGATTTTATCAGCCTAAATTTATGCAGGGCAGATGTTGATCACACATCTTTAATCATCTGTTTACCTTGTTAAAATATTTTTTTAGCAGGTGTGACACAGAAATGCGTGCTCACATTTTTTGTAATTTATTTCACTTATAATGAATTTTATGCAAAAATCTAGTGTGCTTGGCAGCCTCGTCTTCAGACTGGCAGAGGCAAGGAAAGAAAACACTACTTGTTGTTGTCTCACTCTTTTCTCCTGGTTTTCACAGGACAATATAATCTGGGAAACAGACTCCATCTACGGGGCTTGTTACACATGTCAGCCTGTTTTCTTTTGTATGAAATAACTTGAACCATAACAGAGTTTTACATGTATTCCAGAGAGTCTTATATAACGCCTATCCCATTATACACACAATAAAATATGCTACAGGACAGTGCTGTCGTGAACATATTTATATGGTAACAAAATCTCTTATGGCATTGCCCTGCCTGGATTTAAGCAGAAGTATGGTTCCTGAATCCAGCTGTACAATTGAGATGAGAATGAGCAGCAACAATTCTATTTACCTACAGAAAAACACTGCCTCTACACCCCCCTCCACACCACGCACACACACACACACACACACACACACACACACCTTTTCTATATTTCATTATAGGAACATGTAGTTGCCATGGTTACTGGTGTCACTCTGCTCAGGAGAAAGTAGCATTGTACATTACTGTATGACAGGGGGATGGGTGGTTGTAGCATCAGTGAGAGGAAGTTGGTAAGGGAATTCTTCCATCATGTAATATTTGGAGTTAACACAGAGGATTAGTCATGCATTTCCCCATCAACACAGAACAAGATCTGAAGAGCAGCAGATGAAGAAAAATCATGTTTACTCTCACAACACAACCATTATATTTATAAATTCCAGATCATCTCCCGGGAATTTTTCCTGCTCCTATCTCTGTTCTTCTGTCTCTCTCTTTTAAACAGTGAAATAGACTGTGAAGCAGAGAGCCCATTCAGATTCATCAAAACCTCTTTCACACTCTGACAGCCACACTACACATGCACAAACGTGCACAGACGCATGCACTTGAGATGATCTTTGATGTGTCTTGTGACAGCAGATATGATATAGTAGGAGGCTGTATTTTGGGGGTTGGATTTTCATGTCATGAAGTGTGACACCACAGCTTGAGAGGCACCAGACAGAAACAGTGAGACATCGAGCATGACATTCAAATGACCATTTGGTGTAGTAAGGCAACATTCTTACATTAATTTCTTTTAATATCAGTGACCAACAGATGTAAAGAACTTATCCAGTAGAGGCTACACCACCTTACTAAGCCTCAACATATGTAATGGCACCTATATTTTGGGAAAACTAGCTTAAAATTTTGAAGTTTAGGGGTAATGGGAAAATAATTTCTTCATTTCTTCATTTCTTCATTCATTTCAATTCAGTTAAGTACATAAGGCTGCAATGTGGATTGGTGGTTAGCATCATTGCCTCGGAGCAAAAAGGTCACCGGTTTGCGTCCTGGTGAGGACACCCAGGATCTTTCTGCGTGGAGCTTTTATGTTCTCCTCATGCAGCGAGGGTTCTCTCCAGGTTCTCCAGCTTCCTCCCGCAGCCAAAAACGTGTTGAGGTTAATTGGTGATTCTAAATTGTCCATAGGTTTGAATGTGAGTGTGCTTGGCTGTCTGTCTCAAAGTGTAGCCCTGCGATAGACTGGCGACCTGTGCAGGATGTCCCTTGCCTTCACCCTAAGTCAGATGGGATAGGCTCCAGCCCTCTCCAAGACAGCCATTCATTACCCCAAGAAAAAACAAGCCAAACATGATGCTACTAAATTGCTAGCTGGTCACGGCAGGAAACGTCTTTCTACCTCACGAGATGGACGCACAATATTAAAATTTCTGGCCGATACCAATATCCAGGACTAAGATTTCTGATATCGCCAATAACCAATATTAACGATGTCAATATTAAATTTTTGTTCACACCAAAAAAATGAATATAAGTAAGCACTGTGAGAATGTGAAAACTATTCAAAAGAACCCCATACCAAATGAGACCACATAGTCTTCTTTATTATGTAACAAAAGCAAAACATATTTAAACATATTTTAAGATATTTAACGTTCAAGTCCAGGACCATTTAAATGAAAACATCTGTGAAATAGCAGCAATATCAAATGTAGAGTCGAATCAAATCAATCAAACCAAATCAAGTTTATTGTCATTTTGCTGTACATACAAAAGCAGTGCAAACACGATGAGAGAGCATCTCTTTAGGATCCAAAAATTGAAAGCAATTAAATAAAGAAGTGTTTGCATATCCGGATCAGCAGTTCAGCATTCTGACAGCTTGTGGAATGAAGCTGTTGAAGCTGTTGATCAGTCTGGAGGTTCTTCCTTCAGTGCTCTGGAAACGTTTGCCTGATGGCAGCAGTTCAAACAGTTTATGGAGAGGGTGTGATGAGTCCCTGACAATGTTCCTCCAGCAGCTCTGGAAAAGGTCAAAGCTAGCTGTTTGTCTGTCCACCCGGAACAATGTCCATGGTTCTCGCCAGCATTATAACAGAGTAATGGTCCGTTACGCTGCTGCCTGAATGTAGCAGAAAAACATTTAACAAGAAGCGCCGATGCTTGCCACTAGTTTCTCTACCATCGTCTTCGCGACTACCGCTGCTAGTCGCTAGCGCATTCACCGCTAGCCGTTAGCAGAATTCGCTAAGACACCCCTGTTTTGACACGCTGTCAAAAAATCCTGGCGAAGACTCTGAATGTCATCTCCTCCAACTGTCTGGGATGCCGCCACAGAGCCATGCCTCTGCAAAAGCAAACACTCAGCAGTCCCTCCACTCTCTGCGGGCTTCTCTCAGCAAACGTAGCTCGCACAGCATGTTGTTGAGGGAGCAGATGTTGGAGAGTAGGAGCGACGGTACTGCTGGTCTGGAGGGGATAGCCTTTAGCCTAGCATGGATCCCAGCTCTCTTCCCCCTCCTTTGTTTACGTTCGTACCTTTTGCACTTCCTTCTCTCTCGGGAAACTGCCAGCGTAGTCTCCGATCGGACTTCGTGTTGGTGTAGTATGTCCAAATCACAACCGAGTGCTGCAATTTTAGCGACGTTCATTGCCCTGATGTTCAGCAAAACTTTCACTCTCGGGGCCGCTGCTTTAGCTCACTTGGCTGAGCTGGCAACCCATGTACCCATGTACAGGAGCTATAGTCCCTGATGCAGCGGCCATGGGTTCGTATTCTGCTCATGGCCCTTTGCTGCAAGTCCTTCCCCTATTCTGTCCTCCTCCACTTTCCTGTCTCTCTTGACTGTCCTATCTTATAAAGACAAAAAGGCCCCCCCAAAAAAATTTAAAAACATCTTTCACTCTCGCTGTCTCCCGAAGTGGCTGCTGCGTCTATGTCATCTCTATGGAAACGAAGGCGCTAGTGTTAAACAATCATCGGTTTTTCACATCGACTGAATTTGCTCATCAGAATGATACCGATATGTGGGAAGGAACATTAATATCGGCTGATAGCAATGTGGTCACCAAAATATCGTGCAACCCTACCATGCACTCATCCGTTCCTGTGTCAGGAACCATCGTCAGACCTCCAGGGACCTTAAAAATGAGTCAGCAATGTTGAGAAATGTGACTTGTTCGGAAAGGACAGTTCAAAACTGAATTCTTGAAGGTGGCCTGAAGTCACACAGGGCACGGAAGAAGCCTTTCATCAACCAAAAGCAGAGGAAAGCCCAGTTACTCTTTGCTGGGTTCACAAGGATTGGACTGTTGATGATTGGGCTAAGGTTCGCTTCAGTGATGAATCCAATTTTCAGTTGATGCCCACTCCAGCCAACTTACTGGTTAGGAGGAAGCCTGGAGAAGCCTACAAACCAGACTGTCTTGCCCCTGCAGTAAAACATGAGGATGGATCAGTGACAATCTAGGGTTGTTTCAGTATGTGTGGAACAGGGCAAATGCAATTGTGTGAAGGGGGAATGAATCAGGTCATGTACAGTCCTAGTCTTGAAAACAGTCTTCTTCCATCAGCTGGAAAACTCTTTCATGGCTCAAATGACTGGATTTTCAACAAGACAATGTCCCTTGCCACACGTCAGTTAAAGCCTGGATGGAGAACCAGAACATTTAAACAATGCCTTGGCCTGCTCAGTCACCAGATCTAGATCCAACTGAAAACCTGTGGAAAATCATAAACGCAAAATTGAGAACGACAAGCCTAAAAACAAAGCAATTTGTGCAACAGGAATGGGCTGCTTTGACAGCAGAACAATGTCAGAAGCTGGTGGAGAGCATACCAAGATGCATGGCTGGTTATGCAATCAAGTACTAACTCCTGTGTGTATCATGTGACTAAAACAGACAGAAAGGAAAACATGGAATGCCTAAAAGCACTGTTTTTGGGATTACGATGCCATAGCTATTGATGTCAGAACTTTTGATTTTGGTTATTATCAAGAAAACCATCAAAAATGGCTAGATATCAGCTCTTAAATTAAACTCTTATGAGTTATTTTTGTTATTATATTTGTCCAAGCAAATGTACCTTTAGTTGTACCAGGCAATTTTTTCAATTGACTGTATTTGAGTTCAGGTCTCTGTGCCTGATAAAAAACATTGTATAAGCAGATTCTGAGAAACTGTCCTCTCTCCGTATCCAGAGTCTGTGACTGCAAGATAAAACAGGGAGACCTCACCCAGTCAACCACTCACATTCAGAGAGACAGAAGATCAAGCAAAGAGACAGTTTATGAACTGACTAGCGTCTCAGCTCCGAGCATAAATAACTTTAAATATTTAAATATCTAAATGTTGGACATGGTCATCTCCTGTATCTGTTAGAATCAAATGGCAGATGGGTGGAACTTTAACCACAGTTTAACTTTTTGTGCATTTAATTATCTTGACAGGCATGCTTGAAAAAGCCTGACTACATTAACTATGAGCTGATGTATTTATTACATAGGCTGATCTAAATCGACTGAAGTTCTGCTTTGTTAGACCCGATTCTTTAGTTTCAAGCCCAAGAACAGGCCAGAGAAATCTTCAGTTCTCAGATGTAGAATTTATTTCAGTCACAGGTAAAGTTTTGAAGCGCTGGATTCAGAGGGACAGAGAGGAATCTCATGTCCAGCTGAACTGAGTTTTTTTTTCGGTTCCAGGTTACAGATATCTTCTTGGGCTGGGCCTGCCCCGAACATAGATAACATTTGTACGTTACCGAGTTTAATTGGCCAGTTACCAATGGCGTGGACAGGCATGCCTCTTCTGCGCTCTGTCCACGTCCTTGATATTTGGTAAGCAACATGTGTGGATGTTGTTGGTATGGCGCGTAGCTAAAGTAACAATCGTATCTGACAAAAAAGAGGAGCTATCTCCAAGTGTGTGAACCGGTTCTCACCGGCCATATTGTCTTCAAGGACGTACACTGTGCTGTGTAGGAAAATACGAAACAGAATCATAGGCTCAGTGCAAAATACAGATTCAGAATACATGATAGCTCGAGACATACTTAATTATAACAGCTTTTTGTTTTTTTGTTTTACAACAAGAAACACTTTCCTTGGTTACCATTGGGAAGTTACTCCTGAAGAATATTGCAGAGAGAGAGGCAGTGTTACATAGATTCACTTTCGCAACTCTCAAGAGCTCCAAGATACCAAAGTCATTAAAAACAAAAGGCTTTTAAATCTGTAAATAACGGTTAAGAGTAAAGAAATTATTTATAGTAAGTCCATTAAGAAGACCAGCTTTTGAGTTGCAAGGTTGCCGTACATTAAAACCTTACTAAAACATTTTAAAACATATTTCTATGATAATCAATCTTTGTAAATGCATCCATTTGGTAAAAACACAAATCCCATTATGTACAGAGAGTAACTGGTCAGTCATTAGCAGGGGTCTCCATAATGAACAGCCTCTGGCACGTTAGAACAAGGCAGGTAAGGGAAGTCGGCAAGTTGGATCCGTAACTTCGGGACAAGGATTGGCCCAACTAAAAGTGGATGGGATGAAGGAGGATTTTCCAAATCCGGCAGGTAAAATTTCATTTTTTGTCAAGGATGAACTGATCTACAAAGGATCAATAAATTATTTGGCTTCAATAAAGCATATAATTATCGATAAGGAACTCTTCATAAATGATGTTACATCGAAGATGGTGCCCAAATAAGAGGATAAGATTCAACTATTGTCAATGTTCAACAAAATTCAGTCTTTTTACATATTCAAACTTGTAAATAAACTAGGGTTGGAGTGAGAGCAAAGGGTCAACTAGACTGCAGCAGCCCTGAAGCAGGTGTTAACCTGACCTCTGAAGGTCATGAACCATCAGCTTTTTTTCTGGACCAGTGTTAACCAGTTTTTCACTTTGTCATACATCAATCATCTCAAAAACTTCTTTTGTATTTTAGAGCAGGTGTACTCAGTTTTACGTAGATCTACACAGACATAGATAAACATCTGTCAGTATATTTTCACACTGTACAAAACTAGTGTAAATCAATAAAACCGAATCTTGTGCTTTCCTTTACATGTTTTTCTGTTTGTCTCTGTTTCAGACTCTGAGCTGTTGCCTCCCACAGCCATCCATCAATGCACCACAGACACTGAAAGAGATAGTTAGAGACAGAGTGACCGTTTAATTGCCAATTGTCCATCGAAGACCATCCAACCGATGGTTTTTGATGATGAGGACTTGTTGGAGACAACAAATACCCAAACTTTGTTACATAAGGTCATCACTGTTAAAAAGCACAGAACTAGACACAAGCATAGGACTCGGAGCCCATACTGAATTAAACTGTTTGTTCGGTTGTCTGTAAAATGTCCAGTGACTGTTATAACAATATACTGTATATTCACACAGTCTGAGTTTGGACACTCAAGTATAACAAGCAATGTCATAAAATACTAAATAGGTAAAACCACATCAAAAGCAATGACATTAAGCTCATGATGTAATAAAAGAAATATTAGGCGATTACCAAAGTAAGCAGGAACAATTGTTTATTAATCATAAATGTGTTAATAAAATTGTGTGCCAATGGTGGATGCTGATGAGTAAAACCTTTGACCTGCTGATACATATTGAAAAGTGGGGAAAAGGGATCACAGTTCCATGCATATCACAACCAAATTTCATTAAAAAAAAAAAAAAAAAAAATGCAATAGCTTTAGACAAAACTCAAGAGATCACCAAAGTTAGTGGGATTTCAACCAAAAAATAAAAACAACTGTAGAAAATTTCAGTCAGGTGTGAAAAAAGGCAATTTGAAAAATCTGTAAGTTATAAGTTTTTATTTTTAAACTTCTTTCATGACATGTAGATTCACACAAAACACTTTTTTCCATTTTTATTTCACAGCAGTGTAAAAGATGCACTTTAAGGGCTTAAAGCTGTTTGACAATAGTCACACCCTGAAAGCTTAACATTCTACATACAAACCAAAAGGTAACATTGCTCTGGTCTCTTAAAAATATCTGCTAATGATCTAAGTTCAGTTGACTGAAGAACTGATCAAATACACATTTTTAAATTTTGAACTGATGTGCTAATTGTGTGTTAAGTCATAAACTGGCCCTAAATTGCAACATTTAATGCACTGAGGTGATAAGGTAGTTTAGTTGTTAGTTTAGTTCTATAAAAATCAAGAGACTATGCTGTCAAGCCACTGATGGGCTGAATTTATGCCCACAATAACGTGTCAGTAGGGCTTAAACAGATTTTTTATTTTTGTTTTTTTAATATATTTATCTACGGTGGAAGGAAGTCCAACAAAGAGAAGAATGATTTATGTTCTATTTACATGCATCTGCCTTGACATGGCCTCTGGTTGGAAGAAAACAGGTGGAACTGCCTTTCACCACGACTGTGGCATTCCATAACATTGTGGTAATGAAAAGTAAAATCTGCTAGCATAAAAGCGCGACTTGATGGCTGGTGGCTCCCAGTGCTGTACAGTCTGTAGTGGGGCCTGTCAGCCACACCCACAAAATGTTGTATCCACATTTTCTGTCATTGCTGGATTGACCACTTGATCTCAAAGTAAAAAGTGAGGCATTGAATAAATACATTAGCTCTGACAATCTTGGCAGCTGCAGCATAATTTAAAACACAATCAAATGCATAGAAAGAGTTTCAAAAAGTTGAAAAAGGCTTTCATTTTCAAACAAGGCAAAGTTTCAAACACTTAGATTTTTAAAAAGATGCCGATTTCTTTCCCCAGTAAACAGGCCTATATCAAATTTAGCTGGGCTAGATGTGTTTCTGAATTGTTGTATGAAGCAGAAATGATGTCATATTACACAGTTGTCAAAGAAGTCTGTTTTCTTTGAGTACAATAATGCTCACTATAATATTTTTGACTATTTAAATTCCTATGTTTATAGGAATTTTGTATAGTAACACAAATGTAACATTTATTTTTAAATATGAAATTCCAAGTATTCCAAGTTTTAAAATAAGACTCCATTCCAGAAAGATTTTGTTGGTACACATCAATTAATGCTATCAGGAACAATATATGTTCAATTACCAATTATAGAATGGCTAAAGAAAATCGGATGTATACTTCAAATGTTAAAGACAAAATGAGGATTTCTTTCCTTTCATTAGTAATGTGACTTTTCAAGTTGACGCCAATTTTGCTAAAATGAAATAAGTAAAGACTGCATGTAGAGAACGGTACAAGTAGGAATGTTTAACATAGGATGGATAAGTAAATAGGCAAGGGTGGAAGGATGGTGAAGCAGGGTTTATTTGAAGGAGGCGCGAACCTGACGGCCCTTGAGAGGCTGAGGGGGACGATAGTTGTCCACCATGCAGCATGGAGTCTCTCCTTCTCCACTAAAGAGAAGCTTGCGAAACTTGACCATCTACAATGGAAGAGGGGACCAGCAGAAAGAAGAGAAAAAAATAATTAAAGTCAGTGTTATGCAAACTGTCACACTATCAGTATCTGATAATGGAGTGCAACAGAACTACCAAATGACTGGTAAGGTGGGAAGTTGAAATGAATGAACCTCTGTCCTCGAATGTATCTTGAGGTGTTGTTGTTGTCATTCTTGTTTGCCTTGGCTGTTCTGTGTGCTGTCAGCAATATTATGGTAAGTTTAATGTTTGTAATGTCTACTCTTATCAAATAAAGGCAAAAATAAATATAATATAATCAGCTGCTTCCCTTGTTCCAGTTAATTAAGTGTTGGGACCTCAAACCCTGGGGTGGTTCTCTCTTATGTGCACATGGGGGTGTAAAGCATTGTCCTCCTGACATTGAACCAAGCTCCATATTGCACATAGTGGCATTAAGATGTATATGGAGAGTACGTTGGAACATTCGAAACAGCCCTTATTTCTCTCTGCGCAAGTACAAACCACTAACTGAGCTTTGACAACCCTGAGTGTGTGTGTGCGTGTGTGTGTGTGTGTGTGTGTGTGTGTGTGAGAGAGAGAGAGAGAGAGAGAGAGAGAGACAACGTAAGCAGAAACTTGGTATAAACAACAGCTCCTCTGGGAGCCATTTAGCCTTTAGCTATCTGGTGTGCTTGAATTTAATTTACTACAGCAGACTCACTCAGCACTGCCTGCACTTCTCTTGTCACAACAAAGTATGTGCATCACTGTACATTAGTGCATCAGTGTATTCATTTCTACATTGAAAAAAAAAAAGTATTTCTGTATATAAGCCGATCTTATAATTGCACAACCAGACTTCACAAAGGCAGGGGCTACGAGGCATCACAATTTTAGAGGACAATGGCCATTACTTACTCCATGTATGTTTTGTGTAACAAGGGTAGAGTGTGGTAGCATTAACTATGAGATATAAGGGCAAACCGTGCACTGAAGATACTGGCAGTCACTGTAATCTAAGTGAAACACAAGGCACTTAGGACTTAGACCCACCCTGTTCTAAAGCATGATATGGCTTCTATGGCTTGACTCTCAACCTAGACAATGTTTGGATTCTGGCTTTTTAATGGAGACTGATGAAACAACGAGCTCTCTGAACTCAAAATAAACATATCTTCAACTAGAATTATGACAAGTCAAAGTGTATTTTTAAACTGATATCTGAAACTGGATTTATTACCAGAAACATTTCAGTTGCACATGAAATGCAAATGTACTGCACCGATACATGAGTGGTAAAAGTGATGTGATTTTGTCCTTGAAAAATTATGATATTGATATCTGAAATGACAACTTTGGATAACTGAAATGTCTGGATTTTTTTTTTTTTTTTTTTGAGCAGACAGATTTAAAATATGGATATCTGTAATACAGGGCTGCTAGGTGGCTCGGTGGTTAGCAACATCAGCTCGCAGCAAGACAGTCGCCGGTTTGAGTGAGGACAGCTGGCATCTTTCTGCATGGAGCTTGCATGTTCTCCCTGTGCAGCGTGGGTTTTCTGTTGTTGTTTGTTGTTGTTTTATCTTGTTAGTTTTCACTGTAAATTTTAAGCCTACTGCTTTTGTTGATGTTATTGCTGCTTGATGAATCAGTTTTGTGTCCATATAAAATAATTTTTTTAAAGGCTAATTATTAGCTGTGCTGTTATATTTCTCTGTAATTCAGTACAGTGTTAACAATATTAGCCTCCTTATGAGTCTCTCTAAGTCCTGAACTCAATTCATTTTCCGATGACTCCATAAAATATATATTTAGATCATTAAATGAATACCTATAAATATGAAACAACTAGATGACCAATAGCTTAAATTGACGATTACTAGTTGACAAGGAAAGTCTTTACTTGGCAGCAGCCCTGGAGTAAGCCATTCTACTGCCTTGCTTTCACTTCAGCTCCAGTGTAATTTGACCAATTTTGTTTTATTGTGGGTGAAGGAAGCATGTGGGTAAAGCAAGTTACATACTTGTGCAGAGCTGACACTGATTGGCTCCTTGAGAACGATCCAGGTGACACTCTCTAAGAGGGGTGGAGTTGTCAAAGAGCCATCATAGGTCCAATAATCCAGGGAACCAGGAAGAAGAGACTTTGCATCAAAGTTAGCAAAGGTTGTCTGCTTTCCCTGCAGGGAGGGAGCAAAGAAAGGTGAAAAAATGGTGTTTCACAAGCTTATAAGCTGCTCTTTATTGACAATGTGGGTGCATTTACATTAAGTAAAACTGTGTTTTGCGAATTCTGAGAAAATTGCTTTTACCTTGTTCTTAATAGCATCCAAGGCATCCAGAACTTTCTGAAGCCGGGGGTTGGCTGCACCAATCTGGAACACAGAACAGATATATATATAATGTAAATTTATATGCAGTTTTTATTTACTTTTTTTTCCTCCTTGCTACTTCAGAGCATGAATACTTTAAGCACTTTCCCACCCCTTGTCTGTAGCGCTAATTAGCCAGTGATGAATCACTGATGACTCACTTTTAGAAAAACCCCGACCACAGCAAGTCCATCAGGCTTGTCAGCTGCCTCTCCAAAGCTGGGGTACTTTGTGTTCCAGTGCACCAGGTGAAGCTAACAAATAAATAAATAAATAAATAAATACATACATACATACATACATACACATACATAAACGTCTGACTGTTAAGACACAGCCTTGAGTCAGTGTGTGACCTATCCAAACATCGTCAAGGAGACAGCAGATTACAGAAAGCCACAGAGATGTTCACATAACAGAACCAGGTTTGTTTCAGCATAGACACATTTAACTAGTGCGTAGCAGTTTTCTTTTCAAGTTTGTGCTGTGTCAAAATCTGTGAATATGAAGAGAGGTTGTGTTAAATGTGTGAACATATAGGAATTCATCTGACAGATTTCCTAGTTATTTGCTCATTATGCCAAATTCAATCACAACAGAGTTGTCATAATTACTATAAACAGCATCTATACCAATATCCAAATTGTATCTATATCTCAGAAAGTCTTATATACCCACCTTAAAGCCTCAAAATCTTAGAAAAAGTACTTCAATCATTATTTTAATGTCTTTACTGATAGCTGCACCTTTGCCACAGACCTCTTTCAAGTTCCTTGTGATGCTTTCAAACTGTTGACCACATGAAAAATGAAAAGAAACAGTGTGAGCTTCTGTTGCTTCAGTACCTCACAGGGGAAATTGATGCCGTTGACAGTATGCTCAGAGCCTCTGTCGTCAGTGCCTCCCCAGTGGAAATGAAACTGCCTCAGACGGTAGGTTCCAGAAATAGGACCCCCAGTGAGGGCTGATGAGGACAAAACAACAGAATCACTGGAGACAGTTAGGAAAAGACAGATTTGCTTGTCTGTGATCCTCAGTTAGCGAGACCATTTTTGGATTTTGATTGTATATGTTTTTATTTCTATTAAATTTGCGTGCCTGTGTGACAAACTTGAGGTGTGAAGTTTGAAAAATAAAAGGTCTAATAAAAGACACTACATAGTTGCATTATGGGACATGAAGGATTCAGCTTGTCTCTTGCTTTAATTTGAACTATTCTGTTGATGACCAGTTACTTGTGGATCCCCCAGTTTTATGAAAGTGCAAATGGCTTAAGTATCCCTTCAATTAGATTTTTATTTTAAGGCAGTTTTAGATGCTATTCCGTTTTCTTTATGTGTCCTATGGTGGTGCTTATAATTGCTATAACTGGCAGGTCATGAGAGTGTATATTTAATTTTGTTTCAATATGTTCTTAAATAAAAAACACTTATACTATTCTATGTGCACATCTTGTAAGTGTTGCTTTTTATGATATGTACCTCTGAATGTAAGTTAAATAAACAGTGTCAGTGAGTGGGGTGAGATACTACAGACGTCTGTTGACCCCCAGATAATGACACATTCTTATCAGCTGCAGTACATAGAGCAGCAGTGGAGACACACGACTCATTTGAATATCTACAGTAAATGCACAAGATTTAAGATATCTTTAATACAAGTCCTGATGCACAACTGCATTATAAATTGTGTTGTATACTGTGACATTACAATTATGTCCTTGTGGTTGTATGACTACAAAAAACATTACAACAAAGACACCGGAGATTACATTTGACTAACTGCATAAATGTCTTCTCTGTGACTGTCTACTAATGTTAGGATTTGTGAATTGCTTACTAGAACTGTTTGTGTCATCCACAAAATCCACCTGGAAGGAATGTCCATTGTTGAGAATGCCCTTGGCATTGGAGGGATCATATTTGAGTTTCAGAGCCTTCAGAGAGAAGTCGTATTGAGCCTCCTTGGGGACAATGTTGATGGGAGACTGTCTGGGCCCATTCGCTATGGGGAAATTTTCTGCCCATTTGTCAGGTCCTGTAAATACAGAAATAAGAATGGGTTAACCATATTATTGCATGTTGTGTGTGTGTGTATATATAGTCGTGTAGAAGCGAGAAAGTAGTCATATCTTATAGCTACGAACAAAAGCTTTAAATGGAAGATGTTAAGTAAAACAAGGTACTCAAGTGAAGCAATACTTTATACTGCACATGTAAAGTATGTGCTTTAGTGTCATACAAAAGAATATTCTCAACTGATATCTGTTGTCCCTGCTTTATCAGAGGCTATTTTCAGTTTCTTTACAGGATAACTTAACTAAATACTTACTGTTCTTTGGAAAGATGCCATATAAATACAGTCTATCAATAGCTTCAGTTATCAGTCCATTAACCAACTGTAAAATGGATGCAATTTTTGAAATTTTGCTGAGCAGTAATACGAACTTAATTTTCTTGTTAATGTACTGATTTCTTGATGTGGATGTAGTCAGCCCAGACGCTTTTAGCTTAACCTCCAGCAAAAGTTTTAAAAGCTTGTTATTTGCTTCTCATGTAAAATCTTCAGAGAAGCGACTATAACCAACAGATCCTGACAAGCTATGGGCTTCAAGTGGTTAGAAAAGGTTCACTTACTCTAAAGTTGCACAGGGATGCACAGTGGTAATGTAATTAGTCAAGTATTGAGATTAATATTAGGGATGGCAGACTGGTAGCTGTAACATAGCCTACAGTCTGCACGACTACAAAGCTGATTTCAGTGAGGCAGTTCGTTTTGAGCATGTTCCACAGACATCTGAAAATCCAGCTGGCTTCATCACAACCGGCTGGATGCTGTCAGGTGCTCACCGTCAGTTGCTCCGTATCCCCATCCATGAGCCATGGCTGCTTCTACTGTACGCTACCCTGGAAACACAAAAGAACGGTTAATCCACGTCAGTCTGCAGGTCGACAAGAGGATGAAGAGGCAGATGACGACGCTCCGCTGTCAGACACCCGCTGAGACGCTTTATAGGTTCTCATATCGGTGGGTTTGGTTTGCCGGCTCTTTATCGGGCCTGTCAATCAGAACAACAGAGCAGGCATCCACACATGCGATGGTGGCGTCCTTCATTCCGAGAGCTCTGCACCTCCGCTGCCGTCCACACCTCCCTCCTTCCACGATAAATAGCAGCAGGCTGCTGAGGAGATGCGTTGCTGATTTGATCCGCAGTCTTTCCTCTCCTGTCAGAGATGGATGAGTCCCTGATGATCATCCACACACATCCATCCTGTCTATTCCAACACCACTGGCTGTTCTCATCTGTTGCAGGCTGTGCTTCGCACACTCCTGCGGATTTTATTGCAATATCCTAAAATCGACTTTTTTTTTTTTCAACCTCTTGCCAGCCTTAACTGATCCTTGTTATCCAGTTCCGTATGCTGCTGTATAAAGACTGTGTGCTGCAGGGGCTGTGCATGCCTGTAGCTGCCTGTAGCACACACACACACACACACACACACACACACACACACTTTCTAAAGTTTCTGTATTATAAGTCAGGCGAGTCAAACCACACAGATGCCTCCACAATCAGATACTCATAGATTATCCATATACAGTAGACAACTGTGACAATCAACAGAACTTACTCTTCAATAAAAAAAAATATATTTTTAAAAAGTAAATTATATGACATAAACTGTTGCCTCATCACTGAAATCAAGACCTTTTCTTTAATGCTTCGTTATTACTTGACTGTATCTATGGCAACATAGCAGGAAGTACAACTCACTTTATACTTGAAATTCTATTCTGTAGCCACTTTATATTTAGAAAAATGTAAATCTTTACACCCATGTTGTAAATACTACTTCACATTTTCTGTATGTTGTCTACCTATGCAGGCTCTTTGTTTTGTGTGCCTCTTTTGCACTGTTACCTTGCTTTGTGTGTACAAGCCGGATCAGGTACACAATACTATGAACCTCGTGTAACTATGTAACACATGCATTTGATTTGACTCATACTGGTTACAGCATGTTACAAATCTTCAAACATGTAACAACTTTCGGCCAAATAAATTTTACTCTGGAAAACATGTGCACTAGAAACAATGAAAAAGAGACCTAAACAAGTCAACAAGATCCGTATAATTTAATTTGTTTTACATGAAGACTATCAGGGGCTGCAGGGTGGCTCGGATTAGCACAGTTAGCATGGTTAGCACCGTCGCTTTACAGCGAGAAGATTTCCAGTTTGCGTCACGGTTAGGACGCCTGGGATCTTTCTGCATGGAGTTTGCATGTTGTCCCCATGCAGTGAGGGTTCTTACTGGGTTCTCCGGCTTCCTCCCACAGTCCAAAAACATGCTGAGGCTAATTGGTGATTCTAAATTGTCCGTAGGTGTGAATGTGAGTGTGCTTTTTTGTCTCTCTGTGTAGTCCTTTGATAGACTGGTGACCTGTCCAGGGTGTCTCCTGCCTTCACCCTAAGTCTGCTGGGATAGACTCCAGTCCCCCCGTGACCCTGGTGAGGATTGAGTGGTGTATAGATCATGGATGGATGAATGGATGGATTGTTCATTTCAAACTATAATAAGCATTTTTCCTCAAACTGATCTAGACTATAGTGCCATTATATCAAATGAGTGACTATCCTAACCAAATGTAGTTCGAGCTAAGAAATGAAACTGAGCTAAAACAGACCACAATGGGTTTAAATATATTCTTATTTTGAGTATTTAATACATTTTCTTGCCCTGAAGCTCTTCATTGTCTTGCGGCCTTGAGCTGGCTATACCTCGAGGCAGGCGCGAGTTAGTATGAGCCATTACAGGGACAGACTCGGAACTGGTCACTTGAGGATCTGTTCCTTTGTTCCATGTGTAAGTACCACCAATCTTAAACGGTGATATAATTGTTTTGTGACAGATAATATTATAATAATATTATTAGATTGGATTATTTCTAGACAATATTTTTGGTATATGTATGCATAACAACAACATTACCATATTGTAAGTAAACATCTCAAGTTCAATGTGCTCTAAAAATCTCACTGTTAAGGATGACTACAGTCAGTCAGAACACTAGTTATTTGCTGCCATCTTGTGGCTTTGTATGAGACAACTGTGAGACTCATTGCTTTTCATTTCTGTATATCTAAAACATACAGACTACAGATGTACAGGTATGGTAGGCCAATTCAGCTTTTTCAGTCACAGATGTACATCTTTGTACATACTTATCTTCAGCAAAATGACTAGGGCAAGTCTTGAGTTTTCAATTTTTTTTGAGTGACAAGGACGAATACCAAATGAGAGTGTTATGGTCCTCCATTGCCAATCTATTTTTTCCCTTCATGTTTCCCCTGTTTTCCCCTTTATCTTGTGTTTCTTGTTTGTATTATCTCTCTATGTGAGAATATCCCCTCATCGCATTTGTCACTTTGTGCATCTTCAATTCCTTCCTCAGCTCCTGTCCTTGTGTCTTAGTCCCTCTCATCTCACATCTTAGTGCAATGGGGGAAGGCAAGAGAGATGTTTAAGAGATGTCAATGAAATACCACACATTGTAAAGCTGCATCATCTGTCCATTGTTTTGGAAAAGTCTGCTGTTGTATTTGATGATCTCTGCCAGATCTAGATGCCAGTGCTTATGACAACTGAAAGCAGATATTTTGTCATGCCCCCCAGCCTCAGCCCCAGCCCTTGCCTGTCTCCCTCTTTGTCTCCCTGTCTTCTCCCTCCTCTTTCTCTGTCTCTGTCTGTCTCTCGCGCTCTGTCCTTCTCCCTCTCTGCACACAATCATGGACCCACAGCTGCAACTCCAGACTCACCTGCTCACGATCACCACAGCTCCTATAAAGACTCTGTTCATTCCACCACACCCTGCCAGACCATAGACATTCCTCCCTCATGTTTCTGCCAGTCCCTGCACTAGCTCTTGCCTGCCTTGATCCACAGTCTGTCTCCAGCCTGCATCCCCCCAGCCAGCTTTCTCCTGCCACCGGTTCCAGCCGGGATTCCCCAAGCCTGTCTGCTCCCTCCGTTTTTGTCCCCTTTTTGTGAGTATCCCTGTTTGTTTGAGTAGCTTTGTTTTTTTGATTTCAGATTTCGTTAGGTTTTTTTCCCCTCTGCTGTTTTTTTTTTTTAGGGTTTTTTTTTTTTTGGCTTTGCCCTCTTGTAGATTTGTCTGATGGAATTGATATTACTATAGTGAGTAGGATGCTCCCTTACAAGCTCAATGATATGGGTATAAGTACTCTTAAGAGTCATACTGTGTATTTCAATTGAAACGAGCAGAGCTGTCGATGTGTGACTTCAGACTTGAGCTCCCACCAGAATGCAAATTTAACAACTGTGGACTTTACCTAGATTGATCTATAAAGTTTTAAAATTCCTGGAACAATGGAAAAATCATGAGACAGAAAGACTGGGACAATATAAGGCAGGCTTTGCACATGAGGATACGTGACTTAAATGGATTTGTCCCAGAAAACTTAAAAAGAACTGGATGTATAGTGCCAGAAATCTCACACAAAATAGTATCTGTTATAATAGCCTCAAATTGTTCATTATGCCAGAAATATTTGTATCAACCTGTTATTTTCATCACAGAAAAGTAAAGTATGTTTACCAAATGTTATCAGAACACTGACTGCTCTTAAAAGATTAAATCAAGGCCACCTGACTTGTCACTTTTTGGTTCAGCTTACAGTAAAACCACAATGACAGATTTTAAAATAGTGTGGGGATGATCTGGGGTTGACTTAAATACAGCACCTTTGACCATTAGATTTCTACTGATCATGTTGGCGTGTGCAGATAATTATTAGCTGCAAATATTAATGATCCTGCTGTACCACATGCATAAAAGTGCAGAGCTCCTCTGACAGACACACTCTGATCCTGCTGCAGTGTGATGCTGCAGAAATGTATTAA
>NW_007578628.1:161422-172319 GCF_000690725.1 Stegastes partitus
AGACAAATGTGACATGAGAACGCCCTAGTTCATTATTTTTAAATTCATTTTTGGTCACACACCTGTCTGAGCACACCACAGCCACCAAACAGCATCGACCACAGCCTGCTATGTGGGGCGTTCAGGGAGCATTAGTAAATCGTAGTGTCTATCGATAAGAAAATGTTGAGCAAGTCATATGTTTTGCCTTTGACCAGGTGGGAGGTGCAACAAAATGAGAAAGTGGGTCGTGCTGGTGCGACCAGTGGAAAAGTTAATCTGGAGCTCTGAGTGGTGTTTTGTTCATTATTTATGTTGTGTGTTTTGAGTTTATACAGATCCTGTAAATATTGATGAAAGTTTGATGAATGGTTTTGAAATTTAGTCCTGGTAATTCTTAATTTTAAATTTGATTATGATTAGAATATCCTCCAAGAGTAGAAAATTTGCATTGTTGTAAATAGCTGTGCCTGATGTTACTCATGTTCTAATTTCTGATTTAAAATAAAAGGTCATTTGCAGACTGCGCCCCCCCAAAACTTTTCACAATCCACCACTGCTTAAGATCCTTCAGGGGAATAGAGCACTGTTGATTTATTTTAACTGACATTTTTTATTTTTTTTGCTTATTTTCATATAAAGTTTTACTAAATTAAAAACTGTTTCTGAAATTCCATCCATGAGTCCTCAAGACTACTGCTCCATCCCAAAACGCCTCACCCACACACGTCTTACACAGATGGTCAAAGGCTTTTGCAGCAAATACTGCAAAAATCTATGAGTAAAACCCATTTAATGCCACACTAAGGAGCAGAAATCTTTTACAAATATGAAACAGACTGAAAAAATGAGACGGTCCATAAAATCATTGTTGTAAACCATCTGTATTTGTACGGGCAAACGTCCATGTGCACATGTGGCACTATGACATACTGCTGCCATACAAAAAGCAGATGGCAGTTCTGATTTCAGGAGGAAATCCATCTGTTCCAGGAGACCACCTGACATGTTAAAAAATAAAATTATATTCAATAGTATTAGCAAGATTTTCGTATTATATATATCAAAAAGTACAATCATGAAACATGAAATAACTCATCAAAACGTGAAAACCAAGCTTGTTCTATAAAAGCCTATCATAGGCTACATTTTGTGCTGCTCCTTTAGGCAATGGCAGAATGTGTGCAGACTACTTTTACTTCTTTCCAGTAATTTTGTCTGCCTGTTGCTTTTAGAAGAAGAGAGTGAACAGTCACACAACATGCTCTCATCAATTTGTCTGACGACAAATAATAATAAACCTTATGAATGTGAAATTAAACAGACGCTTGTCAAAACTGGCTATATTGCATATGTATTTTATATTAATTAAGATGAATATCCATCCATCCATCCATTATCGATACAGTGCTGAATCCTCACTAGGGTTGTGTGGGGGGCCAGAGCCTACACGGAGCCTATCCCAGCCAACTCAGAGTGAAGGCAGGGGACACCCTGGACAGGTTGCCAGTCTATCACAGGACTACACTTATAGACAGACAACCAATCATGCCATTATCCATTCACAGGCACAGCACCACCTTCTGGCAATGGGAAAGGACACGTTTTACACATATTTGCTATTATTAGCCGGTTGTCCATATTAACCTCAAATGTGGTTAGGGTACTGGTAAGGTGATTGTCAGTTTGCACAGCGCGCATTTCTGCCACAACCCCGACGTACACCTTCACCTTGAAGTGCGCCACGTGTGCCACATCCGTGGAAGTGTGAGTGCCCATTCAACGCTGCTTGCAGCTCTAATTATTATTGTAACCATGACAACAAAGGTGCTCTATTTTACCTCAAACCTTGATGTCAGTGGACCTGTTGGTGTAAGTTCCAGCTCATGAGGCAGTGCTACTGTGATTGCTACTGACTGTTTCTTGTACCACATTGTCTTATTATTTTCTCTTTTGACCTTCCCTCACTCTCTCAGGCACTTGCAGACCACTGACTGATGCATGAACTGTTTAATCATGAGCACTTTGTGTGCTAAGCATACCACTACAGCCTTGCTTCATAAGGATAGCCACTGACTGTGTTAAGTACTACTAAGAAAAAAATGACATGCATGAATTTAGTGGCCTTAGGACACCATCCATCCATTATCTAGCCATCCATCCATCCATTGTCTATACACTGCTTAATCCTCATTAGGTTTGCAGGGGGGCTGGAGTCTATCCCAGCTGACTTAGGGTGAAGGCAGGGGACACCCTAGACAGGTCGTCAGTCTATTGCAGGGCTACACTTAGAGACAGCCAACCAAGCACACACACATTCACACCAATGGACAATTTAGAATCACCAATTAACCTCAACATGTTTTTGGACTTGTGGGAGGAAGCCAGACAACCTGGAGAGAACCCACGCTGCACGAGGAGAACATGCAAACTCCACGCAGAAAGATCCCGGTGCCCCCACCGGGATGGGAACCACCTTGCAGCCCCCTTAGGACACCCTTTTATTAAAAAGAAAAAAAAAAGAAACAGTCAAGGACAACAAAAAACTAAATGAAAACAGCACTGGATGTCCTCTGCACAAGATTTTTGAACACTCAATTTTGGGTGAGCTATAAAAATCTAAACAGCTGAAGAGCCTAAAACTTTTGCACTTCGGTGCTTTATGATAATAATCATCATGAATTAATACAAAGCAACAGCACAGAAAACTTAAAACGTTTATAACAGTTTTTTTCGTTTGTGGTGAAATCACCAAATTGTTTTGAATATGACACCCCATTATTCAATATCCCCTCTCTTACACGCTTCCAGATAAATTCCACAGTAAAGTTCACAGCACTAACCATTGTCTACTTCTATTTCATTTCAAAATAAAGTCTTAAGCGCACTGTAAGCGTCAGAAAGCGTAAGCTGTAAGCGTTTTTTTTTTTTTTTTTTTTTAACTAAGCCTGAATCACTAGTTGCAAAATACTGTCAGGGCCCTTAGCTGCTAGAGTGTCTTGGTGTTATTTGTCACTTGCTTAATAATCAATGTGTTTGGGAACATGTGCACAGTCTTGTGTAGAGGTTCTGTATTGAATGCAGTTGATGTACAAATGTACAAAAGACCATAATAATTTAACTATGTTCTCTTTCTTAATTTTCTGTAAAATAAAATGATAACAAACAAACTGACACAACAAATCTCAAGAAAAAACTACTGAAGTCAAGTATGGTTGGTTTCAAGGTAAAGTCAATAAAGCTGACGTGTGTCTTAGTGTGTACACCATCTCTGATAGATGAAAAGGTAGCATAAGGTCACAATGTACAGGGACATTAAAGGGCAGGGTTGTGTCAGATCTGGGCAGTCAACCTGTCCAGTGTGATCTGGACCCACCAACGGCCCCTTGCAAGATCAAGTTGGTATCAGAGAGTTTATATAAAAGATGGGCATAGCTGCCAGCAGGGAGCGATTCGTCTGGTTGCAAAAATAATTCTGCTGGTATAGAGGACTATGAGAAAACTGCTCTTCTTCTGCCTTGATGTCACCTCAGAAAACATTTTCCTACAGAGTTTATTGTCTCAGTTACTACTTTTTGAAAACAATATTCAGATTCAGATTTGCTTAATTGTCCTTTCAGTGCAAAAAACAAAAATATAAGAACTTTGTAGAACAATAAAAACTTTGTAAAACACTATATACAATATAAAAAACAAGCAAAAAGAAATGAACTCTATATAAAAATGTTAAATGATGTTTACTCGCTAAATTATGGTCCCGTTTCTGTAAAATTGGCAATAAGGCAGGTATTAATGTGTGTAGTGTCCCCCGCTTTATTCCTTACTTGCAACAACTGGTTTCAAAAAACCAGGATGACAACAGCCAAATGCCACTTACTAATTAGGGTTCTCACTGTCACTACATCCAGCTTTTATACACAGTCTATAATTTGTAGAGTTTGATGGATTAATCATTCTGGTGCATACTGCATTGTCATACAGTAAAAAGACAAAGGCTGGATATGCTGTTAAGTGCCTTTATTTTTGAACAAAACAAACAAAAACAAAATCTGCATTGTCAGCATCACACAGATCGGGTCGCCTTTGTGTCCTTTTCTGCCTGGATGACAGATTTTGCATTATCACACCACAGGCAAAGAACCAATTGGCTTTCATCAGTCAAGGAAATTCCATCCTTTTATTTATGTCGAAATGTTGCCCAAGAAAAATGTGCTTTTATTTTTTAGAGCACAGCCGCCCGTTCGTCTTTCTGTGTGCAGTGAACTTGTCGCAGTCTACGGACCGCAGGCTTGCGCCACCTGTGCCCCCACATACACGCTGACGATCACGAAGACCCACACACGCACACACATTCCATCAGTGCAGCTGTAGTCATCGCTTTGCTGAAAGAAACGGACGCGCTTTTGGATGTAGCAGCCCGATCCTCCGTTCAGCGATGCTGTGAGCAGCTGCCAGCGGTAAGTTCCCCTTTAACCCGCACATCCATTGATTCAGGTTCGACTGCGTGACCGGCTCAGTGTTCAACAGCTTATCGGTAGGACCACTGGCTGGAGACGAATGACTCACAGCGGTGATGAAACGTCCTTTTTGAAACAGTGCGCTTCGTCAGCTGACAGCCATCATTAACAGCCGTATGCTTCACATTCATTTTGCTCGCAGCTGCATTGGCGTTAACGGAAGCCCCGATACGTGCCGTTCTCTCTCGTGTGGAGACATTCTGCTGTCGCCTGCTACATTTTCTGGTAATTTCATATGGCCTTGCTAATTTTCTTAACGTTACACAATGCTTCACGCCATATAGCGAACGATCTCCAGGTGGATCGTCAAAAGATTCCTTCTGTTCAGCTACCAGCCCACGCAACGCGCCATTGATTTAATCGTAGGGAAAGTTTGGACGCTGATTGACGCGGTGACAGCCGCCCAGCTAACCAACATCTCTGCGGGAGGAAATAGTGCAGACTGGAAGCCACGATGTAATCAGCAAAGTGCAGTGGTGTTGTGTGTGGTGAAATGAGGATTTCATTAAGGAGGTGGTGAATATTCAGCTGAGATTCGGGTTTTTTTGTGTCTGTAACTTCAAAAGCAACATCGTAAGGGTTCAAATATGTGATGTGACACCGGGCTGCCCACAGCCGCGCTGCCGCCTCCGGACTCCATCCTCCATCCTCCATGCTCAGGCGGCTCAGGCGGCTCAGGCGGCACTAGCGCAGCTGGATGACGGGCTGCTGTGGAGGAAAGCACCAAAGCTCGTAGGGCTGCTAAAGTGGCTAAACTGGCCTACACCGTCATTAAATATAAAAGGCTGATGCAACGGCAGAAGTGCTGTATGATGCAGTCATATTCAGCGAGGATGTGCACACTGTGTCTTCTGCTTCAGTGACAAGTTGTGAGCTCAGAGCAGGAAGCGTGAGCTGTCGCCTGTGGCTGAGGATGAGAGGACATGCAGATCCCATCATGTTTCTAATTCAAGGAGACCAACTGGTAGGCTAATGGTAACAGTGTGGGCAGTGTGACTGTTGGCTCTGAAAGGATTATTTTCAGAAATAGGATCAGTCATACATTAGTTTTCTGACGGAATAAACCTGGACCTGGTGGTTTCTCTGTAATGTCTCGACTGTCCTGTGTTCATACATTCATCATAATGGAATGTGCTTTTTTAAAATACACTAATAAGGGCTGCAAGCAATGATTATACCTATTCTTGGTTTATCTGTCTATTTTTTTGAGTATTCAGTGAGATGTTTGGTCTATGAAGTGCTAGAAATGGTGAACAGTGACAATCAGTGTTTCCCAAAGCCCAAGATGACTTGGCTTGTTTGTCCACAACAAAGACATTCAGTTTGCTGTCATAAAGTAGAAATTAAACCAAGAAATATTCTTATTTAAGAAGCTGCAATCACACGATTTAAACTTTTTTTCTTGGAAAATTGCTCCAATCTATTATTAAAATAGTTGATGATGGAGCTGGACAGGTGATTGTTTTCAGATTAAAATTGCAGTTTGAGACGGTGGAGTTACTAAATTGTAAGGCCTGCAATTTCTTCAATCATCAATGTATAGCATAGTAAAGGGAAATTTCTGTACTTTTAGGTTTTGATAAAACACATGACAGTCGCTTGGATTCTGTAAACATGATGGCCAGTTTTCCCAATTTTAAATATGGAAATTCTGATTAGTTGCAGCTTCATGCTCAGACTAGTCAGGCGACCTAAAAGGAAAACAGCCACCCACACCCACAGTGCCTCCAACTTTGATAGGTGACGCATTTGGTTGAGGATGTTGATAGGAGTTGTTGATAAGATCCTTTCCTCTACGTGCACTTCTGACAATTATTGCTTGGTAAATGTCTCTTTTATTGTGGTGGTTTTAAAACAGTATCTGGGGCTGATGGTTGGAACCCTCTGCAAAGCTTCATCAAAAGTGAACACAATCTGTTTTTTCACAAACTCCAAAACAGACTGTATTTACATAGTGATTACATAGAAGTGATCTTAATGGTCTGTCTCATGAGTTTTACCTTTAGGAGGGACTAAGACCTTGTTAATGGGGTTTGACTGATCTGACCGATATTTGGCATCTTCCTGATTATTGGTATCCTTAATTTTATTGCCTGATTCCCCCAAAAATAAGTTAGCTGTGATGCATCCAGTTGTCTCTCTCTCTCTTTAGTCATTCTGTGGTCTCTAACTATGTCTCACCCAGAGCACTATTTGATTGGGTACATGTTGTGAGTAACAGCCAATCAACAATGAAAGCTACTGTTTACAGATGGGGACAGATTTGTGAAATGCAGGAGCTCTGGTGAGTTAGTGCAGCTAGTGTGGCAAGGAACTTGTAAAAAACTTCACAGACAACAAACATGCCCTCTTTCCCAACTACACTGAAAATGTCAGAATAATCCAGTTGGCAGTGCAACTGAAACCAGTTTTGCTGACAGTGCTAGGTTACTGCTGTCACTGAAAGGCTTGCTCTTAAGCTGTGGCTAACCCTAGAGTACCTGTAAAATCTTCCTAAAGCAAGATGCATTTTAGCAATCTCTTCTACAGACGTATCTCTCCGGCAGAAACACAAACTGCAAAAGGAGAACAAGAAGCAAAAGCTATCCACACAAATGAGTGGAAAACAGTCAACACTCCGAGTAAACACAGGAGAGTGTTGTAGCGTCCCGTGAACACCTTCCCTTCTATTGCTATTGTACATATTCAGTTTATAGTAATCTTTATTAATGAAGTAACCTAGTTATGAATGACAAGGTCCTGCCTGTTACATGCTGATAATAACATTAAATGTATGTCATTCTCCTCGATTAAAAACAAACAAATAATGAAAAAAACAACAACAACAACATAGCAGTGGATACTTGCTCATTGACACCCACTTAAGCCCATGACGTAAGAACTTTGTCAATATGTGCCATTGTGTCTGTTCTTTGCCTTTCTTAACAAATAGGGAAGCAAACTAATCGCTTTTTGATGATTCTCACTTTCTTCACCTTAGTTTGGTTGACTTGTGGGAATCATCAAAATCCGAAGAGTAGTTTTTTGTTTTAAAGTCGAAACCCTGTCAAGAGTGAATGCTAATAATGTGTGTCATGAAAGTTCTTTCTGCTTCATGGATATCAGTCAGTGAAAAACTGTTAAAAGAACAAAAAAGAACCCCTCACTAGACAGCAGCTGTAACAGCATCACTGTAACTTTGTGAGTGGCACAAATTCTCTCCTTCGTCCTTTACAGCAGCAGTCTCCAACCTTTTTTGCATGACGGACCAGTTTCAAGCAAGACAATTTTCTACGGACTGCTCATGGCACATAAAAAAAATAATAATCTTTTTTTAAAAAAAAAAAGTGTGGTGTACAAATTACTTTTTATTGCTAAATATGTATTTACTTTTTCTTCTGTCTCAGCATTGAGTCTCTCCCTCTTTTCAAAGAAGTTCTCCAGAGACGTTTGTTTTTTATTCATTTTGGCAGCAGTTAGATTAAGGGCTCCGTTTAATGGCTGGGAATGAAAACTGACAATCATCTGTGTGAAGCAAGCACAGACAGAAGTGACGACAGACGATCCAATAATTTTTCAAAATAAAAACTCTACAGACGCGGCCGAAAATAAAAGAAAAAATAAAGTGTTTTTATTTTTTCTGTGTACCAAATGACCTACGGCCAGCTGGGGACTGCTGCTTTACAGCATTTGGAGGTGAAGTCATTGAGGTAAAAAGAAGTGCTTTTTTCTGTGGGCTGACTTTTAAATGGTTTTCACAATGTCCTGTAAGCGAATGTAATTGTCCTCCGTGCTTCAGCAGCTTCTTCACCTTTAAAATAAATAAACGGATCCCATTCATTAAACTAGAACATTTGGCAAGAACATTTAAAGAGCATTTAATGTTCACTTCATGCAAATAAATATAACATTTCATCGTACACTCCTGATGATGGTAGCAGGTGTGTAAGAGGTGGTTGTAGCTCAGGCTAAATGCTACTATTACGGTATTAAGGTGAAATCAGTAAAGCACACATTCCCACTCTTAGGTTAAAAAGAAATGATGAACTAGAAATTAGTTAGGGCAGCAGGGGGTGCATTCCCTGTTTGTACACTGTCAAACAAAAACAAAAGTAGGAAGTTGCCACAATCACAACAACACAATGCAGCTGAAAAGATCAGGAAACCTGTCAGGCTTAAACTACTTGTACATGTGAGTGATTTTAGCCATTAATGTAGTGTGTGTGTGTGTGTGTGTGTGTATTACATTGGTGATTTTGTGCAATATGGGAGGAGCTCCTTCAGAGCAAGCAGGTATTTAATTATGACTATCTTTTCATGGAGTAAGTGAAGATGACATTATTGGACATTGAAGAAGATGGATACTGAACTACAAGTACACATAGATATTATCTCTGCAAAATTTGATGGTTGCCTTGTCTAATTATAAAAAATAAACACAACTCACTACTCAGCATTTGTCTCTCTATTACTGATCTGAGTATGTAGTAGTAGACTAGATCTCACAAACAGAATTTACTATTTGAAGTGTATCCTAGCACAGAGCTTTGTTATGCGGTTATACTGTGCAGTGCTTTTTTTATTCCGACTTCGGGTAGCGCTCTCTTTTTCCACCATACTTGTGTTTGCATCCCTGAATAAGCATTAACCTGACCTACTTCACACTTGGTTGGTGTAATTCTGGAGGCCCAAAAAAGTGCAGTGTTGATTGTGAAGTCGTCTGGATGAGTGCTCATATTTTGGATAAAATTGGTTAAAATTTGTTTACTGGGCTTTTACAACATTATGTTTTCAATTATGTCGGCAGTTGGCCTTTATCTTCAAGGGGCATTGGTAGCAAGTTCACCATAGTTTTCACTTGACAGCCTGCAGCTCAGTTAATGTTTGACTTGATGCTACATCCCAAATTGTACGCTTTCTTTAGACCATCAGCAGTCCCACGATTTGTTTTGCCACTGCAGTGATTATCTGAAAGCCGAATAAAACCAGTCCAGAGTTCACAAATAGCAATCATTAACATTGCTGCAAAAATGTGTCCACAACGGACAAACTTAAGTTAAATCTGTTCTTAACACAATCCTGTTAGTATGTGAGACAGAATGCTTCGATTACCAGATCACAAGCACATGAAGTGCCATGTTACCCTTCCATCCCTGCAGCTCATTTTTCACTCAGTGTCTTTAGTCTGGCTGCTAACTAGCCTTTGCTGCTTTAGACTAACTTTTTCACTGGTAGCACCTTTCACCTTTGCACCTAAGCATCTAACTTGCTGAACATCTTCTTATCAAAAGACACTACATTTACAGATGTTCCCTAAACCCCTCACAGTGCAGGCTGCAGTATTGTCAGACAGGTGTGTGAGCAAAAATTACTTTAAAAAGAGTAAAATATGGTGTTCTATTGTCAGAATTGTCCGAGATGAAACCAACTGATTGTATCTATAGTTGAAACCAGAAGTTTTCATGAACTGTATAAAAGAAATAAAACCTTTTTTTTCTCCCTCTCTCACTGGCTGACATTCAATGTGACTGAACTTTTCCTGTTTTAGGTCAGTTAGGATTACCAAAATTATTTCTATTTGCTAAATGCCAGAATAAGAAGAGAGAGAATATTTTACTACTCTCTTCAAAGTCAGAAATTTACATACACTAAGATTATTATGCCTTCAAACTACTTGGGAAAGCCCTGATGATGATTTCATGGCTTTGGAAGCTTTTGACAGGTGAATTGACAACATTCGAGTTAATTAGAGGCACATCTGTGTAGGGCTGGACCCGAATAGCCCAATAGCCGACTATTCGTTCGCTGTGCTGGAATCGGGATATCAAACTTGATCTCCGAATATCCCCGCCGCCGCGGAAACGGAGCTGTCACCGCTAACCTAAACACAAAAACTGGTATTTGTAGCCAAAGGCGTCCTGTGCGTTGCGTCACGCTCACTGCACCAACTTGTCGGAGCACGAGCACACCATGCGCACCCCCCACCCCCCGTCAACAAAAAATACTTACCCGCCACCATTGCGCAGCACCCCCGAATATTCGGGATATTCGTCATTAATTGTGACCGAATGTCCGGAGATCAAAAATTGCTATTCGGACCAGCCCTACATCTGTGGATGTATTTTCGGGCACACCACAAACACACTGCTTCCTTGTGTGACAACATGGGAAAATCTAAAGAAATCAGCCAAGATATCAGAAGAATTGTGGACCTCAACAAGTCTGGTTCATCCTTGGGTACAATTTCCAGATGCCTGAAGGTTCCACGTTTATCTGTTTAAACAATTATACGCAAGTATAAACACTATGGCAATGTCCAGCCATCATATCACTCAGGAAGAAGGTGGGTTTTATATCCCAGAGATGAAGTGTAATAATTATTCTATTATTAAAAAGGTCCAAAAATCCAGACTGCTTTTTAC
>NW_007578628.1:173763-176291 GCF_000690725.1 Stegastes partitus
ATCAGTAATGTTTTTGTGTGTACAGTGGGTGGCGGTAATGCACCTGAACGTTGGATGCCAACTACCAAATCAATAGAAGAAGAAGCAGCAGCAGAAGCCGTAGCAGCAGCTGCTAGGTTAGTAGGTAATGTAGACAGCCTTGATGAGCGAGCTGAAAGCTGCACAAAGCTACAGATACATTCCCCACCGCTGGCCTCTCAGTTACAACAGTCAGATTATGCATCGCTGCGATCACAGTACATGTTCCGGTCGCCGTTTTCTTGCATGTGTCCTTCTTTTCAGAGTTGTATTCGTTTACAGAGAAATGAAAGTAACTCTGACATAAGATGCTGTGATCCACTGTATCAAATGCAGCACTGAGATCCAGTAGAACGACTATAGAAACTGGTGCCCTGTCTGAAGCTATAAGATCATTGATGACACTATGATTAATTCTAAGTCCGGGTTGAAACTATTCAGACAAACCATTTCTATGCAGATAATCACACAACAACTTGCAACAACTTTTTCAAGAATTTTTTTAAATAAAAGGGAGGTTGGATATGGGCCTGTAGTAGACTAAAACATCTGGATTTAGAGTAGGCTTTTTGAGAAATGGTTTTATTATTGCTACTTTAAAAGCCTGCAATACGTAACCTGTTAGTAAAGAGAAGTTGATGATATTTAATACTGCAGTGTTAATTAAAGAAAAGATTTCCTTGAACAGTCTTGTAGGGATGGAGTCTAACAAACATGTTGCTGGCTTAGAGGAATTTACTATTAACGTGAGCTCTAAGAGATTTACAGCAGAGAAGCAGTCAAAGTATAAATTTGGTGGATGCTTCCAGAGCTGCTGCACCCTAAGACATGATAATGATTTTTGTCTAGTATTCAAAACTTTATTAGTAAAGAAGGTCATGAACTCTTCACTGCTGAGAGCTAAAGGAATGAAAGGCTCCACAGGGCTTTGACTCTTTGGCAGCCTGGCTATCATGCTGAAAAGAAACCTGGGGTTGTTGTTGTTATCCTCAATTAGAGATGGCGAGTAAGCAGCTCCTTTCAAGTTAGATGAAATTGTTCTGAATTTGTCGAGCATCACTGCCTTTCCAACCATGTGGGATGATAATGCTTTGTCGTTTATGGATTTATTCCTGTTAATAATTTTACTATTTAAACACACATTACCTGTTATGGCAGAACACAAGGCACAAATCAGTAAAAGCATTGTACATTAGCTGTTGTACCCGGTTGTTCCACTTGGTGGAGCCTCTCATTGTTTAAAGGGGCATTTACACAGGACTCGACAACAGCACTGCTGTGCCCTGAAACCTGACTTGTGCTGCGCAATAACGGTTCACCGCTGTGCTAAGTAATGCACATGTACAATGCAGTGCGGCGATTGGCCAGCTCGCGCAGCATGCTACGACGCGTGCCCATGCAGCCAGTGCCTACTGTAGCAAACTGAGGAGGCAGTCAGTTGGGCTACTCACAGTTCTGGGTTGGCTAGTGAAGTGCAACCACAAGAAAGTGTTCTGTGAAGCTCAATTGCTGTAGGTCAGAGCTTTTTTGGTGAAAACAAATCCAATACGTATCGTGACGGTGTCATAATATCTGGATAACAGTAATCAGTGCTTGTCAAACAAAACATGAACACTATCCACATAGATCTCGATTATTGACTGACAAGAATGCAGACTCTTGATTAAGAAAATTGTTCAAAATTTGCATCTCCAAAATGCCCCCATTCAGATGGTCTGAAATCAAACTGGTCCTCACAAAGATAGCTGGGCAAGTAGTCACAGATGTCCATGTTTTCCACATCTGCGCTGATCACTGGTGGACCACATTGGTTCCACTGGTTTTGCTGTTACCATTTCAAAGTCCTTTGCTGTTTTCCTGTTCTTTAGCTTGTTTCTAGTACTCATCATTGCAGTCACAGTGATGATGCAACACTTATTCCACAACATGTCCTGGAGGCAGTAAAAGTGTGTGTGAAGAGTTGTAATTACGCATTGTCAAACTTCTCCAGATTTCTCGCACACACACACACACACACACACACACACACACACACACACACACACACACGCACACACACACACACACACACACACACACTTCCTGTGACTAGTGGTCATTGTCAGATCCTGTTGGCTTTTCTGGAAGAATCAGTGACAGTGACACAACGAAATGCACTGATGCTGACCTTGGCTTTGACCCCAAAACCTCCATGGTAACTAAACCTGGGGGTTCCCACCACAAATTTATTTTGATTATCTTTTACCTGTTTAAAGGCCTACATATATGATGGCGTAATCCTGGATTGGGATTGGGATGCTATTTGGGCTGCAAGGTGAGTCGGTGGTAGCACTGTTGCCTCGCAGCAAGAAGGTTGCCGGTTCGTGTCCCGGTGAGGACACCCAGGATCTTTCTGCATGGAGTTTGCATGTTCTCCCCATGCAGCGTGGGTTCTCTCCAGGTTCTCCGGCTTCCTCCCACAGTCCAGAAACATGCTGAGGTTAATTGGTGATTCTAAATTGTCCGTAGGT
>NW_007578628.1:176406-177496 GCF_000690725.1 Stegastes partitus
ACTTTTTGTGGGTCTCTAACTTTTTTACTATATATTAAGAGTTTTATGCAGATGTCATTTCAGTTAGTAACAACTACCTGTTAAAAAAAGGTTTGATTAAATTCAGCGAGCTAGCCAGCTAGTAAGTTAGCTCCTATCTAGCTCATTATACACTCGCTAATGTTATGTAAACAACGAGCCACAATCCCTACGGGTGAGTAGGGAAGTCCATGGTGACATGACAAGGGGGGGCGTGTGACCACTCTGTATGTGATTTTTTTATTTATTTTTTTTCTTGGGTGGCAGGCGGAACTACTGTATTTTCCAGATGATAAGGCGCACTGGATTATAAAGCGCATTGTCAATTAAACGTGTCTATGTTCACGCATAAGGCGCAGCAGATTGTAAGGCGCACTGTCAATTAGTGTGGCTATGTACACACATAAGGCACACCGGATTGTAAGATGCATTAAGAAAAACAGCACAGTCCGGTAAATCAAACTTTATTTAACTCAGTTGTAACAACAAGTACCGGTAAAATGTAATTTCACACACACATATATATATATATATCAATTTAATTTGTAAAGTCAATCCAAATAAACATGCTCCTCATCAATTTAAACAACTAAATGGACTTAAAGTTTTATATTTCACCCTCCATTTAGGAGAAACGGCTATTTTGAAGAAAGAACTACAACTTCCAGTAGTGGTACAATACAACATGATTGGACACGCTATGAAATCTGTAGTTCTTCTTTGGGTTTACATCTAGGGTTGTGTTTTTGTATTAATAAACTAAAGTAAACGGATTGAAGTACTGACAGATGTGCTACTGTTAAAGTATAAGACATGAAGTATGAAATAAGTGTAAAAGAGTACATCGTATTGTGATGTGTTATGTGTTTTTATTACGCCGGCAGTGTTTGGGGGAAATTTGCGCTTGTTGCTAAGGCAACCCTGTTGGCGTCAGCGCACAGCCTCGCCATAGACCCGGAGGAGATCTGTCCTATAGGATCAGTAATGTTTTTGTGTGTACAGTGGGTGGCGGTAATGCACCTGAACGTTGGATGCCAACTACCAAATCAATAGAAGAAGAAGCAGCAGCAGA
>NW_007578628.1:180412-205659 GCF_000690725.1 Stegastes partitus
GGGAAGTCAAAACGTTACTTTCAGACAGTGGGTGCAGGGAGAAACTGTGGCAATGTCCAGCAGAATAACATTTTGATAGCTACATCACCTTAAGTATTTCCCAACACCAGATGTTTCCCACCTTATTTTCCTTACCTCACCAGAAATAGAGAAAAAAATGATGTAAGGATGTGATTGAAAGACTACATCCACTCTCACACAGTAAGCAGGTCATGAGAGTAGTATTTACCACTCTGCAATGTCTTGCTTTACCCTTTATCTCTGCGGATGTTTGTGCTGCCAGCTTTCATATTTTGAGCAGATTTGAATCTAAATATGTATTGAGGGATTTGAGAAGTTGCCCCTTCACTTATACACCCCAACCCTTCCTGCTATCCCCCACTCTAACCCCAACTGGAGAAGGCAGATGGCTGCCTTCCCTGAGCCTGGTTCTGTTGGAGGTGTTCTTCTCCCTGTTAAAGGTTTTTTTTTTTGGGTCCTTCCCACTGTTGCTGACTGCTTGCTTATAAGACCTACAGAGGAAACTTTATAGGAAAACAAAGGAAATGTAAAAAGATGGACATTAAACCTCAGTGGGTGACTACAGTATGGTAATCCAGTGACATAACAATGTAATTGATTTCAACAACCATGTATTGAAAAGATGGCTGCATTCGGTCAAAGTGTAGATTACCTCAGAGAACAAGTTGCAGCGAAAAAACCTTGCCCATGATCATATAACCGCAAACTGGGAATATCTAATAACACCAGTACAATGCTGCAACAAGCACTTAAAGAGAAGCATCGTGCAGCGCTTTGTGCAGACTGCAGCAATAAACAGCAGTGTCCTGTTAAGTGTTTGTCCCTAGCCAAGCATGAGACAAGGATTATTAGGACATGGAACATTTTCTGTTTGCATTATCTTTTAAAGTTGATTGTTTATATGTTTCTTCGTCACCCCTATGTACAAAGCCATTTCTGGATGACTGCTGTTATGATTATATAACGTTTGACCAGCATAAGCATCAACGCACTGATAGATTGCAACTCCAGCAGCCTGCTGCCCATCGAGGAACCTAAAGTGCCTCATGTCCTAAACCACTTTACGACACAACTTACAACTTTACACAACTTTACGAGGTCTGCTGCACACACCAACCCGCCGGCTGAGGAGGCGCTACTGGTGCTGCAACAACACCAGGTGAAAGCCACCATGAAGAGAATCAATGCTCACAAAGAAGCAGGACCGAATGGAGTGGCAGGCAGGGTCCTGAAGACGTGCTGAGCAGCTTGCAGAGGTATTCACTAACATCTTCAACCTCTCGCTGCTATCTGTTACCGTCCCCACATGTCTGAAAACTTCCACCATCATACTTATGCCCAGAAAATCATCCATAACAGGCCTGAATAACTATCACCCCGTAGCACCATGAAGTGCTTTGGTACCCCTTTACCACCAAGCGAGTTCCAGTGCTCGTTTAGAGCCACAGACTGACTTAGCACCAGTTCTTTGTGTTTCCACCACCTAAGCACCAGCTCCAGACCCTTAAAACTGGTACTGAGCAAGCACCAACTCTTTGCTGGGCCAGAGCTAAGAACCGAGTACGTCAGAGGCTCAGGGCGGGGTGGCGTGACCAACGACACAGATGGAAGCACAGAATGGGACACACAAGCTGTGATTTGTGTCGTTTTTCACCAGGACGTCTGTGGTCCCATCGCAGACGTATTGGAATGACTCCTGGGACACACGGAACTTTTGCACAAACTGTTGGGCGCTGAAATCCGTTATAATTATGTCCCATCAGTCGCACCACAGTGGTGGAAAACAGTACTTTGTGCAGTGACGCATGGTGTGGCTCTAACTTGGCTCCTTTGCAATGGAAAAGCAAACAGGTTCTTAGAGGTGAGTGTTGAACCAACTAAGCACCAGCACTAGCAGCAGCGAACTAGCACCTGGTTCTTCTTGGTGGAAAAGAGTTATGAGAGGTTGGTGGTCTCACACATCAGGTCCCCCCATACCTGGACAATCATCAGTTTGCTTACAGAGCGTGCCACTCCATGGGAGGGTTCCATCAACACGGTGCTCCACACAGCCCTGTCACACTTAGAGAGGCCCAGCCCTAACCCTAACCCTAGTTATGTGTGGATGCTCTTTGTGGACTTCAACTCTGCATTTAACACCGTCATCCCCCACAAACTGGTCGATAAACTGGACATTCTGGGCCTGGGCTCCTCGCTGTGTTCGTGGATTTTGGATTTTCTCACAAAAAGACCACAAGAAGTGAGAATAGGACAACATACCTCCTCTGTCCTCACCCTGAACACAGGAACCCTACAGTGCTGTGTGTTGAGCCCCATCCTATTCACACTATTTACCGATGACTGCACCCCCATTCACACCTACAATCCCACAATTAAATTTGCAGATGACATCACAGTATTAGGACTCATTTCAGACAGGTGGATCACAGACTTCCTGTTTGACAGGAGGCAGCACGCAAAGCTGGGAAAACACATCTCAGACTCCTGGACCATCAGCACTGGATCCCCTCAGGGCTGTGCTCTCTCCCCTCTGCTCTCCTCCCCGTACACAAACAGCTGCACCTCCAGCCACCAGTCTGTCAAACTCCTGAAGTTCGTGGACGACACGACCCTCATTGGGCTCATCTCTGATGGAGATGAGTCTGCCTACAGGAGGGAGACAGAGCAGCTTGTGTCCTGGTGCAGGCTGAACGACCTGGAGCTCAACGCTCTCAAGACAGTGGAGATGATTGTGGACTTCAGGAGGAACACAGCCTCACTCCCCCCCATCACCCTGAGTGACTGCCCAGTGGACCCTGTAGAGTTTTTCCGCTTCCTGGGCCCCATCATCACCCAGGACCTCAAGACCAGACTGCAGCGTATCATCCACTCGGCCGAGAAGGTGTTTGGCTGCAATCTGCCTTCTCTCCAGGACTATGAGGCGTGCTTGTGATTGTGGCCTACCCCGCCAACGCTGGACACAAACTCTTCCAATCACTCCCCTCTGGCAGGAGGCTTTGGTCCATCAGGACCAGAACCTCATGCCACAAAAACAGTTTCTTTCCCTCTGCCACCAGCCTCATGTGGAAGGCACAGGACCCCCTGCCCCACCCGCCCCCTCTATATCTATATAAATGTACATATCAGCACTCATATTTTGTAAATAACAATACTGTTCTATGGTTCTTATTTAAATGTTGCTTTGATTCTTGCACTATTCCGGTTATTTTTATTTTTGTTTCTAGTTACTTTATTTTACTGTATATTTATTGTTTACTTATTTATTGTTGTTTTGTTGCACCAACCCACCAGAACAAATTCCTTGTATTGTGTGGACTATACCTGGCAATAAACCTGTTTCTGATTTCTGGTTAGTCGGCATACACGCACAAGGTAGCACATCTGGCTAAGTGGTCTAAGGACAACAACCTGGTCCTCAACACCTCCAAGATCAAGGAGATAATCGTTGACTGCAAGAGATCAAAGGGAAGAAAGCACCTCCACCTCCACATTCATGGAGAAGCTGTGGAAAGTGTGGAGAGTGTGAAGTTCCTTGGAGTCAGTGTTTCCTACAAGCTGTCATGGACTGCCAGCACCTCAGACCTGGTCAAGAAAGCAAAGCAGATACTGTTCTTCCTCAGAAAGCTAAGAAAGGCCCAACTCCCCCAGGAATTGATGCTCAATTTCTACTGGAGCACCATCGAGAGCATCCTCACAAACTGCATCACTGTGGGGTTTGTGAGCTGCACAGCTGCTGAGGGGAGGGCCCTGCATTGAGTGGTGAAGGCAGCCCAGCACCATATTGGGCTGGAGCTCCCTCACCTCGACATGCTCTATGCCAGCAGACTGAGGAAGAAGACTAGAGACATTTTAATGAACACTACACACCTCAGCAACTTACTCTTCGACCGCTACCATCTGGGAAGCGGCTTTTACCCCAAAGCTGTGCCCCCCCCGACCCATAACACACCCAAAGAACTCTTACATACATACAGCCTATACACACCAGACTGTGTGTAGAAGCACACTGACTTAAGGACTGGTTTACACACATACTTATCTTCCTAACCTGCAATTTTGCACAATAAAGGCCATTAATATCACATTGCACGGCTTATTGATATTTCTGTAAATAACTGCACAGCCTATTGATAGTTATATTTCTGTACACATCACTGGATGCATTTTACTCTGTTCTTTATATATAAGGAGCGAAGTCATGTGCAATTTCATTATACATTGTATAATGACTATAAAATGGATTCTGATTCTAACATAGCAGTAAAATGGAAATTAGATGATGATGAAATGATTGAACTAATGCAAAATCTTTGGTATTTATGTTGAGAAAATTTATTGTTGATTTAACCAAGTAATAAAAAGTCTTCGGAATAACTGATAAATTAGTTGCTACATTAATTGGTCAAGCAAAAAACAATTGGCTGTGAGGTTGGTTGTGAGGTGGTTTAGATGAATGATCAGTCATTAATGTTAATATTGAAGCTGAAAAAATAACTGATATTTGAAAATACCTGAGTCCAAAAAAATGGCCCATTCCAAGCAGGCACATTGTTGAAGGGCACTGCATTATCAAGAACAAGATATAATGTTAGTTGGTAGGTTTAAAGTTTGTTTTACACAGTGCTCACAAGCAACGGCTTTTCTAAAGCTTCATAAACTGAGAGGCTGCATAGCAGATAATATGGAACAAATAAGAACTGTAAATTATGCAAAGCTACTCCAGTGGCATCCCATAAAAATATACCTCGTAATGATGTGTTCTTTTTGTAGACAACAGCATGATAAAGTTCAGAGGAAATACTGACTAATATACTGTGTTGAAGTTCTTTGTTTGCTTTTTGCTGCTTTCTCAAGTGCCGTTTGTTAGTGAATGGTTCGTCTCTGACCTTCAAACTGTTTCAATACATTAGCTACTCGATGAGTCACTTGTGGTGCAAGAGAGGAATCTTGCTGGTACTTTACAGTGTTGGTTTTGATGTGATCTCTAGACAAGACATCCCGTGTGAACACAATGAGCAACCTGACACTTAAATATCATGTGACAAGTTCTTGATGTCCTGTTACTCAACCACTGTTTCTACTAAATGTGTGATGTTCATTGCATTCATAGCATTCAGGAATTATTTTGTTTCATGCTTGCAGGTTTCTTGATCCTGTCATATTTGTCTGGCCATATGCAGTTGCCATGCCTTGTATAGAAGTAATGGCTACATGTTCTCATAATTGAGACAGTTTTATATAACCAGAGCCTCAGTGAAAAAATGACTCCCAGTAAGTAATTCCCTGTCATTGTACTGGCATGTGGTGCTTTTTTTCTTCTTCAACCAGCCGTGTAAGGTTTTCGGTGGCTTTTCCAGCATGTAAAAACACCTATCGAACTAAAACGACAAGACAAAGAGCAGTTGATGTTATTGTCATTTATTACCTAATGATAAATTGATACAGCTGATTTCAGGTAACTGTTCTTGAAGCAGAAAAGCACAACCTTAAACATACTCTACCTCCTGCCAATAAACCACACAGAGAGAACTGTCTAAGGCATAGTAAAATGTAGTTCCCACCATTCTTGAAATTAAAAAAAAACAAAAAAAATCCATCATATAATTTGGGCTGCATTTCTTGTATTGTTGTGCCAAACCAACTTGCTGTCTGCTATCCTTGCATTCCTCTGCAGCCACCTCCCTCATCTCCCCTGTGCCACCTTAAACTTAAGTGCAAGTATTTTGGTGTATTGATATAAATTATACATAACCTCTACAGCAGGGGTTCTCAACCGGTCTCACCCTGGGACCCACATTTTCCCATGGTCATTAAGTCACGACCCACTTTTTTTTAGAATTCAATATTCAATATATTTTCCTGTGCAACATGCATTTCAGAGCATATAACCATGCACAGTAACTGGACCATGACAACTGCATGTACAAAACTGCACAAAATAAAAAAGGGCACAATACAACAGATTCTCACTCCATTTTGAGCAAATTAATAAGAAACTAAGGAGGACCATGACAACTGCACGTACAGGTGAACCCAGTCTCACGGCAGTTCGTGAAATAGTCCTGAAACTTAATCTTTTGATTCGTGTCCAGGGACACATATTGCCCAAATTTTTTGAGTCCCACACTGCGAATTTCAAACTAATGCATTTCAACTGGACTTATCTTTCGGGTCTGAGCTATGTATTTAGCCCTATTAAACAGTGCGTATGCTGTGATGACCTGTCCAGGGTGTCCCCTGCCTTCACCCTGAGTCAGCTGGGATAGACTCCAGCTTCCCGTGAACCTAGTGAGGATTAAGAGGTGTATAGATAATGGATGGATGGATATGCTGTGATGTTTTTGTCATTGTTTTCTTCCGACAGTCAGGCATTAACCAATTTTACTGTTATGGCCCGTCCACACTAATAACTATAAAGATCACTATAAAGATGTGTGCGACCGCACTGATGAACAGTAACATTGTGTAAACACCGGCACTGAGCAGGTACTGTGTGCTGCAGCTGTGTATAAACTCCGTATCCATTCAAATATAAAAGGCAAAAAATATCAATTTTCTGGATGAAGTGAACACATACTGGTAATCTTCACGGTTACATTCTTGGCTGAAATGTTTCAAAAGTTAGGAGTGTGATATATGAACAGAGCTAGAGCCAGACGTCCAGCAGCTATCTGACCCTGGTCTGCATGCTGGGATACACTGGGCTAGTGTACTTCAGTGGGAACAGTTTGCATTATAATTGTTACACTAGTGTGCAGTATAAACTTTTTGAGTATGTATACGTTAGTAGACCCTTTGAAAATAAGAAAACACTGAGAAAATCGCCACAGCTTCTCCACACAGCTGTGCCACTGTGTGTCTTTCATCACCATGGAAACAGAGAGTGAAGCTGTTCTGAGATCTGCTCTGATAGTTGATCCCAATGATATTGTTCATAGCCATTATTGTTAATTTGTGATAAAATATATGTGCTTTTTCTCTGTTTGGGCTACATGCTCGTCGTTACTTTCATTTATCTGTAAACGAACACAACTCTGAAAAGAAGGACACATGCAGGAAAATGGCGACTGGAAGATGTCCTGTGATCGCAGTGATGGATAATCTGACTACTAGCTTGTCGAGGCTGGCTACATTAGCTACTAGCTAAGCCTAGCTTCTTCTTCTTCTTCTATTAACTTGGCGGTTGGCATCCAAAGTTCAGTTGCATTACCGCCACCTACTGTACAGACAAAAAATTGCATAGATTCTGTAGGACAGGTCGTGTATGGTTGTGTTATATTGATATAATTTTGAACAATATTTATTTCTATTCGGATTCAGGTTGTTACGTCATTAATAATGAAAATGCTTTGTTTCTGTTTTAGTGCCACAAAGTTAGAAATCCGAATTTAATAAAGAATTAATTATATTAAGGTTTTATGGATAAGAGGACCTGTTTTGACTAGGACATATCTTACGTTTCTGTCCTTACAACGTAAAAACACACACTTCCGGGTATATGATGAGGCTACGCACCAACGCGAACAGGGTTGCCTTAGCAATGAGCACACATTTCCCCCAAACACCTCCGGTGTAATAAAAACACAGAAATTACCACAATACGATGCATTATCGCTGGGACAGCAGTTTGCATGAAGACATACTCTCTTGTGGAGAGCTACCAACTCGAGGTACAGCGAAGGAATGTTTCCGCTGCATGGATAGCTACTTCACTGAGAACGACCTGGACTGGCAGAAGTGTGTTGGAGTGTGCAGTGATGGTGCAGCGTCAATGGCTGGCAGGCATCGTGGCGTCATCAGGCAGATATTTGATCATGCACAAGAAGCTAAATGGACCCACTGCTGCCTACACTGTGAAAGCCTCACAGCAAAAGATATCTCACCAGAGTTCCACGAGGTGATGGATGTAAGTGTGAAAACCATCAACTTCATTAAAAACAGTGCTGTGAACTCCAGATGTTTTGCTAAGCATTGCGAGGGCATGGAAACAGATCATGTCCAGCTGCTCTATGACACTGAGGTGAGATGGCTTTACAAGAGGACTCGTCCTCAAGCGTTTGAGTTGAGGAATAAGGTTTCTTCTTTTCTCACTGAGAAAAAAAATCTCCTCTTCAACATTACAACACCAACACTAAGTTCACAGCTAAACCGCCTACCTCTGTGACATTTTTTCACTGCTGAATGAGCTGAACATCTCACTTCAAGGGAGAAGTAGCAACATATTTTTTGTTGTAGACCAAGTTCAAGCTTTCAGGAGGAAACTTACTTTGTAGACCAAGAGGCCAGGGAAGAGAGAATGGACATGTTTTCACTTTTGTCTGACATTTTGGAAAACTCCCCTCAGGTGAACATCAGTGATTCAGTCTGTTAGCATCTCTCACAACTGGCTAAGAAATTTGCTGGATACTTTCCTGAGGATCCCAGAGAGGGACACGTGGGTTGCAGATCCATTTTCAGTGGATCTCACTGAAAATTATGTTGCCTTGCTCTCACATCTGGAAGCTTTTGGAAGTTTCCACTGACAGCACTTTAAAGATGCAGTGGGGCAAACTGGACCTAGGCTCCTTCTGGATTGTTGTTTCAAAGGAGTACTCATGTCTAGCACTGAAGGCTGTGAAACTCCTTCTCCCATTCACAACAACATACCTGTGTGAATCAGAATTCTCCATTGTGGCCACAACTAAGACCAAAGCTTGAAACACACTCAGAGCATCACTGGAGGCTACCCTGAGAGTGAGCCTTTCCCCATTTCCACCCAGACTGGATCTGATCATGCCTGAGAGGCAAGAGGTCAACATGAAATGGGTGTTGTAGCATGTTTAAAAAAATGGACTGTTGTGACTGTTAATGTTCATTTGTCGCAGATTTGTACAGTTTGCAGAGAATGTTTGTGTAGTTTGTAGAGAATATTTTTTGTTGAGTTTTTTTTTTTTTTTTTTTTGTTCAGCAAAAACGAAGACTGCTAAATTGTCAAATTCATCAGCTGTTTATAAGGCAATATTTTCAGTTGCACTTTATTTGAATATTATTTAGTTTATTTCTTTAATTGTATTATTTTAAATGTATTTGTTACCACATAATTTTATTTATCAGATTTTCTTTTAGCATCTAAATGTAAATATTTTGGGATTTCTGATGTTTTGGGTTTTTTTTTTGTAATAAGCTTGGCTCGAGCCTTTATCCTTGTTCTTGTAGCAATTTGTTCACCGGTTCAGTGTTGTATGTACAGGTTTACATACACAATATAAAGAAATGTCTTTGAAATGATCACAGTGTATCATATCATTTATTCTACAAGGTTTTAGCTTGTTTAACTGTAAGTGGACCTGATTTAATTATTGAACTCAATTCAAACCAAGACTCGGATCACTTGAAATTCACATTTATGCTTACAAATATGGTCTTTTCGCGAAAAATGGAGCACCAACATGCACTGTTTTTTCTGCTCATAGAAAAGACAAGAAAAAAAATCACTGTGTTTCATTTTGGACAAATCTGACATTAGAATGTCCTAGTTTACTCTCTTTAGAGTCATTTTTGGTTGCACACCTATCTGACCACACTGTGGCCACCAAGCAGCGCAGCTACTGCAGCCTGCAATATTGGGCGTTCAGGAAACATCGGTAAATGGTAGTGCTTATCGATAAGGAAATGTTAAGCATGTCAGATGTTTTGCCTGTAACAAGGTGGGGCATCGATGAAAACGTTAGTCTGGAGCTCTGTGGGTGCTTCCNATCTGAAGATTGCTGTCCACCGAAGGTCACCAAGTAACCTGACTCAGCTGGAGCAGTATTGCAAAGAGGAGTGGGCAAAACTGTCCAAGGACCATTGCACAAAACTCGTTGCTGGCTATCCAAAGCGATTGGAAGCTGTTATTGCTGCCAAAGGAGCTGCAACCAAGTACTGACTGTGACTTAGTAACTTAGTGTGAATACTTTTGCAACAGTGAAATACAGACTTGTGCAATCTATTCATAGTAAAGAGTGCTTATGAACAAAAACAGTGATGGATTGTTGTGTTTGTGCCATTTCCTTTCATATGAACAGGTGAAACTCACTTTTGCTTTGTTCTGTTCTGAGAAATTGAGTTTTGGTCATGGGTGTGAATACTTTTGCAACCCACTGTATCTGACCACACCGTGGCCACCAAGCAGCGCAGCTACTGCAGCCTGCAATATTGGGCGTTCAGGAAACATCGGTAAATGGTAGTGTCTATCGATAAGGAAATGTTAAGCATGTCAGATGTTTTGCCTGTAACAAGGTGGGGCATCGATGAAAACGTTAGTCTGGAGCTCTGTGGGTGCTTCCATATGGTGTGAGTGTTGTTGGGTATAGGGCTACGTATGCAGTGACACATTGACGTTTTGACACAATGGCGTGACTCTAACTTGGCTCCTTGCCAATGGAAAAGCAAACAGGTTCTTAGGAGGTGCAAGATTTGAACCAACTGAACACTGGCACTAGCACTAGTAACAAACTCGCTCCTGGTTCTGCTTGGTGGAAAAGGGGTATTCCTGGTTCCTGTCAGAACTCTGGCTGCATCATTTTGTATCAGCTGTAGGTTTAAAAGAGAATTATTGGGACATCCTGACAACAAAGAATTACAATCGTCCAATCTAGAAGTTAAAAATGCATGGACTAGTTTCTCAGCATCACTATGAGACAGAATGTTCCTGATTTTTACAATATTACAAAGATGAAAGAAGGCCGTCCTACAGACATGCTTTATGTGTATTGAGAGACATGTCCTGCTCAAAAATTACCTCCAAGGCTCTTTACAGTACAACTGGAGGCCAAGGCAATGCTATCGAGAGTAACTATCTGGTTAGATAATGTGTTTCTGAGGTGCTTAGGGCCAAATCCAATAACTTAAGTATTTTTTGGTTTAGATGAAGAAAATTACAGGTCATCCGGGCCTTATGTCCTTCAGACATGCCTGGAGTTTGACCAAGTGATTAGTCTCATTTGGTGTCTTGGATAAATATAGCTGGGTGTCGTCTGTATAACAATGAATATTTGTGCAGTATTTCCGAATAATATTGTTTAAAGGGAGCATGTACAAAGTAAGCAATACTGGTCCTCATACAGAACCCTGTGGAACTCCGTAACTAACTCTGCTGTGAGTGGAAGAATCCTAATTAACATGAACAAACTGGAATCTATCTGATAAATCTGATTTAAACCAATTTAGTGCAGTTCCTTTCAGTCAAATTACACATTCTGGTCTCTGACATAAGATGCTGTGATCCACTGTATCAAATGCAGCACTGAGATCCAGTAGAACGACTATAGAAACTGGTGCACTGTCTGAAGCTATAAGATCATTGATGACACTATGATTAATTCTAAGTCCTGGTTGAAACTCTTCAGACAAACCATTTCTATGCAGATAATCACACAATTGGCTTGCAACAACTTTTTCAAGAATTTTTTAAATAAAAGGGAGGTTGGATATGGGCATGTAGTAGACTAAAACATCTGGATCCAGAGTAGGCTTTTTGAGAAGTGGTTGTATTATTGTTACTTTAAAAGCCTGCAATACGTAACCTGTTAGTAAAGAGAAGATTATGATATTTAATACTGTAGTGTTCATTAAAGGAAAGATTTCTTTGAGCAGTCTTGTTGGGATTGAACAGACATGTTGCTGGTTTACAAGAATTTACTGTTGACGTGAGAGATTTACAGCAGAGAAGCAGTCCAAGTATATATGGATGCATATATGGATGCATCCAGAGCTGCTGCACCTCAAGACATGATGTTGATGTTAATGATTTTTTTTGTCTAATATTCACAACTTCATCTGTGAAGAATATAAAATCTTCACTGCTGAGAGCTAATGGAATATAAGGCTCCACAGAGCTGTGACTCTTTGTCAGCCTGGCTACAGTACTGAAAAGAATTCTGGGGTTGATCTTGTCATCCTCAATTAAGGATGAACAAAAAGCAGTTCTTGTCCTACAAATTGCTTTTTTGATAGGTGAGAAAACAAATTTTCCAGGCTAGATGAAATTCTTCTGAATTTGTAGAGCGCCACTGTCTTTAGAGCCTTCTTGATGTCTGTTTGAAGATGTGCAGCTGTTGACCATACCATGGAGCTATTTTATTATAATTTATTGCCTTCTTTTTCAGAGGGGCAACAGTATCAATTGATGAATGCAGTAAAGCTGCCTATCAACAACATTATCCACTCGTGTGGGACTAACATTAGAGGAGCTGTTCTCCATTTTGTTATCATATGGCTTTGGAGTAAATAATAACGGAATAATTTCCTTCAGTTTAGTTACTGCATAATCAGATAGACATCTGCTGTAATGGAACTCTTTGGTAGGTGTCCCATAGTCCATTATTGTAAATTCAAATGTTACTAATAAATGATCAAACAGAATACAGTTTTGTTCAAAAACAGTAAGATGTTCAATTACTTTGTCATTTGCCAAAACAAGATCAAAGCTATGAGTTGGTTTATTGACATTTTGGGAGAAGCCAACTAAGTGTAACAACAAACTAAATGCAGAGTTGAAGATGTTATTCTCATCATCTGCATGGATATTAAAGTCACCCACTATAATGACTTTATCCATACTAAGCGCTAAATCAGGTAAGAACTCAGAATTCAGATAATTCTGAATTACAAAACTAGTTTTTGTGCTTTGTGACGACCCCTCCGTGCCACTAGGTGTGTGCTTGTTGCTTTCCTGTCTTTGTTGATTTCAAGTTTCCATTGAGGCAGGGTCGTCATCAAGGTCATTGACTGCACCTGGGCCCGTGCAGTTAAAAACACTCTTTCCCCTTCATGCTCTCTCTCACTCCACCTGCTCGTCTCTGCGATACATGCGGGCTTTGCGGCGCGGCTGTTTTTGTTTTGCTTTGCTTTGTGCATCATTAATCTTCATTGTAGAATAAACATATGATTTTTTGCACTCGACCTCGTCTGCTCTCCACTGATTGTTGAGTCTAAGAGCCGGGCTGTAACAGCTTTCCAATTCAAGTGTGTGAGACTAAGACTAAGGCTTTCAAATGAATTGTAACTAAGTTTTGGTCTCTGGTTAATTAAAAAGTTTGAGTGGAAGATTGCTGCCACTCCTCCCCCTCTGAATACACTTCTAGGTGCATGAAAATTAATATGACTGGGGGGAGTTGATTCATTTGGACTAACATATTTTCAGCAATGCATTTGATTATGGTCACTGGGGTCTGTAACTTCACGTTTCTGACTATGGGGCTGCCAATTATCAGAATTCGTTTCTCAGCAGCTGTCATGCTGAGTGGGGAAAAGCGATTGGCAATATGAACGGGGTTGGTGGTGAACCATGGCCTTCTTTTTGGGACTGTGCTTCCTATAGACAGTCACCCAGCCTGCCTGGCTTCCCAGCTGCTCAGGAACTGCTAGCAGGAGCTATGCTAGGTAGCTATACCAGCTGTACCGGCTACAGGGGGCTGGCTAGCTGCTACATTTACTGGGCTGTTTAATATGGTACGGAGCTGTGCCTCTAATTTGCTAAGCCTTGCCTCCAGGGCGACAAATAAACTACATTTTTTTTACACGTACTATTGTCGCTAAAGGAGGCAGATGAGAAGCTAAACATGTGGCACACTAAGCAGGAGAGAGACAGAGAGGGAGAAGCAGAGGGGCAGATAGTAGCCATGTCTAACTAGTTAGCTGCTGGGCTATCAGATCCGAAACACAAAGATATATTACGAGATGTAGAGTGGTTTTGCCCACAAATGCTTTAAGAGCAACCTGTGTAGTAATTTCATTTATCGCATAGACAGGTTTTAGTGTTAAACGGTAAAATCTAATAGTGTAATAATAGTTGAGAAAGAGCTGAGAAACAGCTGCAACACAAGCACACAGTGAGCTACAGACAGGAAAACAGGAAGTGTTACGTCATTGCCACAAGGCAGCCCAATGATCCTTCCGCAGGTTCACACTTATATCCATAACAGAAAACAGAATCTTTGCTCACAAGAAGGGACAAGCCTACTGAAATTACAGGAAGGGTTCAAAATGCCATTAAAGTAAGAAAGGAGTTTGTTTAAACTACATTTTGGTACTTGATAGCCTGTTAGAATACATTGTTTGCTCTTAAACAGACTGTTAAGTTATCACTCAGACTCAATGTTAGCAAAGATGAGATGGGAGACAAGCCAGTGCGCTGCAAGCAGGTTTACTCTGGAAACAGGAAGTGTGTTACATACAAACAGGTCCAGCCGAAGCCTACTCTAGTGCTCAGCTATATTTTGTTTTACAGAACACCTCCCCTTTTAAGTAAAACCCTCTCTACTAACCAAACAAATTAAATTACATCTTACCAAACCTCTCAGGGGTAACTCAAATTGACCTGTATCATATTAATGAACAGAACATATCACAGAACATTTATAGGCTGCATTTTTCTTTTCTTTTTAGAACAGTCTCTTTTTACAAGTTCAGACGCTGTGGAGGGTGTGATACTCTACCTGAAGTTGTCACATATGCCGTGTTGGTTGTGTCAGTATGTTTTTGGGTATTTGTCTCTCTGGTGACATGAGTTTGTGTTTCAGTGTTACCTGGTTCTGAGGCTGCTACAGATATCTCTGGAGTTGTCTGAGGTTGTGACTGGTGTCGTGCGGCATGTGTGTGCGGTTTCTCCTTAGTAGACCTTCATCAGTAATGTAGGACCTGGGTGTTGTGGCCAGTTGAATGACAGTCTCTTGTTTCTCCTCTCTTGGGAGCCACACATTTTGGCCGGACTGCAGTGGTGGTAAGGGGCGGGCTCTGTGTCTCAGGTTGTATTTATGTTGTTGGTTCTCTTAGCCCTCTTTTCATACTTCCTGAAACCTCTGATATTTGGCCATCGGGGGAGAAGGGTTGTCAGGAGCTGCGGTATGGTTGTTCACAGCTGTCTCCCCATGAAGAGTTGTGCAGGGGAGAACCCACTTTCCAGTGGTGTGGCTCGGTATGTCATCAAAGCCTTTGGTTTCTCACCGCCCCCTTTCCACAGTCCTTTTACCATAGCCACCGCACGCTCAGCTTTGCCGTTCACCTGCAGGTATCTAGGGCTGCTGGTAATATGTTTGAACCCGTACTCTGTGGCAAAGTCTTTGAAGTGTTCACAGCTGTACTGTGGGCTGTTGTCCAACACGACTGTTTCCGGTATTCTGTGGTGGCTGAATACATCTTTCAGAGCCGCGATGACTGTGTTGGCAGAAGCTATGTTTAGATGGGCTACTTAGCGAGAGAAATAGTCCACTGTGAGAAGATAAGTCTTTTTCTCCCAGAAGAATAAGTCAGTGCCCACTCTTTGCCAGGGCCTCTCTTGTACCGGAGTGGTCAGCAGAGGCTCTCTGGGCTCTGCCCGGTGCTGTGAACATGTGTTGCAATTCTCCACAAGCTGACTGATATGGACAGACAGTCCTGGCCACCAGACAGACTGGTGTGCCCTTGCTCTGCACTTAGCAATGCCCTGGTGGCCATTGTAGAGGTTGTGTAGGATTTCTTGTCTCATGCAGTGGGGGATCACTATTCTCTGGCCTCTGAGAAGCAGCTTACCTGCCACTGTCAGGGTTTCTCTTTCTGGCCGGTACGGGGCAAGATCTGGCGGCAGTGCATGTCTCTCCGGCCACTCAGTTTGACTGTATTTGATGAGTTTTGCACAGCCAGGGTCAGCTTTTTGCTTTTCTTGAATCACTTTCAATCTTGCTTCAGTAGCAGGTAGGCTTTGAATGACTGCATCCACAAACACTTTGACGTCTGCTTCATTGTCTCTTTCCTCCTTTGCAAATGTGTGTTTCACAGGGGCTCTTGATAATGTGTCTGCTGTTACCAGTTGTTTTCCAGGCACATGCACAATGTCGAATGTAAACTTCATCAGCCTCAGCCAGAACCTTAGTACTCACGGAGGGAGCTCATCCAGTGCTTTTGTGCTCAGCAGTGGCACCAGAGGCTTGTGAGCCGTCTCTAACTTGAACTTCAAGCGCAGCAGATATGGTGACAGCCGTTCACAAGCCCACGTGGCAGTCAAAGCCTCTTTCTCTATCTGTGTGAGCTCAATTCAGCTTTCAGTAATCTGAAATGCCTCTTTCTGTGGTGCTTCCCAGCACCACTCGGTCTTTTCACTGAGCAGATCTTTCATCGGGCGGATGTATGAGGCAAGGTGGGGTAAAAGCTTGCCCAAGTTGTTGGCCATTCACATCACTCTCCTCACTCCATCGGCACCAGTTGGTTCAGGCATTTCCATGATCGCTTTGACCTTGCCTGGATCCGGATTCGGCTGTGACCCGGTGCCCCACAAACATGATGTCCTCATTGGCAAACTCACATTTCTCATTTAGCATTAGCCCCTCTTCTCTCAACCTGTTCAGGACCCGATGCAGTCTCTCGTTGTGTTGCTGTGTGTCCACTCCATACACGAGTATGTCGTCAGCATGACACACAGCCCTCTCGCAGCCCTCCAGCATCTGTGACATCCGACGCTGGAAATGCTCCGGAGCTGAGGACATCCCGAACTGCAGGCGATTGAATGCATATCGCCCAAATGGGGTAATGAAAGTTGTGAGGAGTGAGCTCTCCTCTGACAACGGGATTTGCCGGAAGCCAGAGGTTGTGTCCAGCTTCGTAAACACTTCTGCTCCAGTCAGCATGGCTAGGGTGTGGTATATTGCTGGGAGGATGTATCTCTCTCGCTGCACCCACTTGTTCAGGTGTGTTAGGTCCACACACAGCCGAATCTTCCCTGGCTGTGACTTGGGTGCCATGACAATGCCAGCACACCAAAGATGTGGGTTGAGTCACTTTGGAAGTCACCCCCATGTCCTCCATGCATTTCAACTCTGCTCGTACCTTTTCCCGCATGGGCAGGGGCACTCACTGTGGAGATGACAGGGCATATGGAATGACTCCGGGTTCCAACTCAATTTTGTAGGGCTCCTTTAATTTTCCTAAGCTGGGAAATACTGTGGGGTACTGAGCTTTAAAGTCCTTCTGCCGGGCTTGCACTGCATAGACTATGAGAGTAAGAGCTTTTTATGCAGGGAGACCTAGCAGTGACTTACATAGTCCCTCAACGACATATATGTGGTGCTCAGTCGCTCTCTTTTTGAAGCTCAGCTTCCCTTTAAATCGCCCTTTTACCTCCAGTCTGTGGTTTCCTGGTCCATACAGCACTTTACCTGGTGACTGCAGGGCTCCATGCTTTTTAATGGAGAACATGCTGCTTGGGATTGCTGTAACAGTTGCACTGTATTCTAGTGGCTCCGGAAACAGGAAGTGCGTTACATACAAACAGGTCCAGCCGAAACCTACACTGGTGCTCATCTATATTTCGTTTTACAGAACAAAGACTTTATTTCAATTGATCAGTCGATTTTAATTAAACAAGTTAGGCTGTTTTTGTTTGTCTGCTTTTGTTTTTTTTTTTGCGTGAGGGAAAAAGGTTTTTAAAGAAGTGCAAATATACAGCTATATAATAAACAAGCTCTACTTATGCTCCTGGAACTCTGTTATAAATTGTCCTGACTTTGGTCCTGGGTGATAACACAGCTCAATTCAATTCAATTCAATTCAATTCAATTCATTTCAATTCAATTCAATTCAACATAATTCAATTCAGTTTAATTGAGCTTCATTGACATGAAAGTTTCAAGACACAATGTTGCCAAACCAAAAAAAAAACAAACCAGAACAATAAATCCAAATATTTCACCAGTACTCAATAAAAGTATCATGAAAATGTATACTGCATTGAGATTTGTATATTTTAGTTGTATATGTACAGTGCAGGGCTGCTTGGTGGCTCAGTGGTTAACACTGAAAGGTTACCAGTTCGTATCCCAGTTGGCGTGCCAGTTAGGATGCCCGGGATCTTTCTGCATTGAGTTTGCATGTTCTCCCTGTGGGTTCTCTCCGGGTTCTCTGGAGACAATTCTAAATTGTCTGTAGATGTGAGTGTACTTGGTTGTCTGTCTCTAAGTATGGCCCTGCGATAGACTGGCGACCTGTCCAGGGTATCCCCTGCCTTTGCCCTGAGTCGGGTGGGATAGACTCCAGATCCTCCGCAACCACAGTGACGATTAAGTGGTGTATAGCTAATAGATGGATGTACGGTGCATCAAATGCACGTGTGTCGCAGAGAGAGAGAATGGAAAAAGAGCGAGATAAGCTTCCCCATTTGTCATTGTACTTGTGTTTCCCACTGACTTTAGAAAAACAAGGAGTATCCCATTTAAGAGCAGCCTGCCACAGTGTTGAACAGGGCCTGTGCACCATTGGAATCCTAATACAATAATCAGAGTTAAAATTTGCAACCACTCTAAAGCCAGACGAGTTAACCATTGAAAGAGAGTGGTTGTGTCTTTGTGAGGTGATGGTATTCATAGATGAATGGGATGAGATGAGGCAGATATTTTTAAGAAAAGAAAGAATAGTGCTGATGTGTCATGCTGTTTTTGTTTTAATGAGCTTCTCTGTATCTGATCACTCAGGTACTCAGAGCAGTCTCACTCAGAGACTGTCCCACAGGGAGGACTGAGCAGAAGACAGAGAAGTTGGAGGAAGGCTTAAGGTTTTCCTCTGGTATACATTCAATGAGGAATGTGTTGGTGACAGTTTTCAAGTAGTTTCTGTATATTATGAAGAAACTGCAGCCGATCAAAATGAATCCTGCATTGGGCGGTGGCTGTTTAAGGCAAGCTAAACTTTGTCAGAAACGGAGTCTGTAATGCTGTAAAACAGCCATCCATCCATTATCTATACACCGTTTAATCATCACTAGGATCACGGGAGGGCTGGAGCCTATCCCAGCTGACTTAGGGTGAAGGCAGGGGACACCCTGGACAGGTCACCAGTCTATCACAGGGCTACACTTAGAGACAGACAACCAAGCACACTCACATTCACACCTACGGACAATTTAGAATCACTAATTAACCTCAACATGTTTTTGGACCTTGTGGGAGGAAGCCGGAGAACCCGGAGAGAACCCACGCTGCACAGGGAGAACATGCAAACTCCACGCAGAAAGATCCCCCACCGGGACACGAATTGGTGACCTTCTTGCTGCAAGGCAACAGTGCTAACCACCGAGCCACCTTGCAGCCCTGCTGTCAACACAATTGTCAATATTTTGAATTGACTTATCATTATTTAATATTTCCTGAAATGCTTTAACCAGTTCTATCAAATGATTTTCTTCTGTATCACTATGTAACTGTTGCGATAAATGTCTGCTGTTTTTGGCTCCAGTCATTGCTCACAGTCATTGCTACTATCGAGCAGCATCGAACTCGGTTTAGGTTAAAAATTTCCATCGACCCAGGGCTTTTGTAAAGAAATACTTAAAATTATCACAGAACCAAACAGGTGGTTTGTACACTGTTCAAAGTTTCAGTGGAATACTACAGCAGCACTAGCACAATGTATGAGCACCTGAAGAGGCACACACAGGCGGTCTTCTGAAAGATGCACCACAACAACAGACAGAACCACCACACGTGTTGTTTAGCGAGAATTTTTTGATATCTTTGGTCCTTGTAGCTGCTATATAGACTCATAAAGCCCAAATGTTGTCTGCATGCTACCTGTTTGTGTGTGTGTGTGTGTGTTTTATCTAAAAACTGTTTTATTTCTGCTAATTTCTTAGGCATATCTGCAAAAATTTCATAACTAATGACATAATCTAGACTCATTGCTTGGGTTAGACTCAGAAGAAACATCCAGCCAAATTGACAGTGACAAAGAGGCAGATGTCATTAGTCATTCAATGAGAGAAGAGATTTTCACGTACTTTGAGAAGCAGCCTTTGCCTAAAAGTACAGATCTTCTGCCCTCATGGAAAAAAACAGAACATGTGGACAGTCACAACACACATTGATTCCAGCAATTGGCTGTGTATTAAAGGTGAACACCGATGCCAGTGACACTTTAGATTATTTGGTTGCACTACTGACTGTGAAAAGCCCTGTTTAATTTATTTATTTTAATCATGCTCGAGTTTTCTCTTCAAATCTACAGTTTTGCTTTAATATGTACATCTTTGCTTTCATTTTGTTTTGTGCCATGGCATGCTGTTGTACCTAAATAAAATGGTCCGTTTTTTTATTTTATGTTTTTATTTTATTTTTTTTACAAAAAAATGAATTGTTTAGATTAATTTGTACAATAGTTGATGGATTGATCCATTGAAAGGCAGTCATTAGTGGCATCCAGGTCAGTTACTTTGGTAACATGTGAACATTAGGAAGGCAGTAAATTTCCTGGAAGCATACCATTATAATCCAAGTATATACCAAAGTGACTCAAAGTTGTTGTTTTTTTTTGTCTTTTTTTTTGCAACAGGTCAGTCTGTTAAATTATCAAAATTACTGCCATCCAGCTGAGACTTTCTGTTGGGACATTCTGTCTCAATTCACATCATGTCTCACGCCTGACCATCTTCAATTTGACCGATTTGGTTTTTTGTTTTGAGTAGTGAATAGTGATTGAGTTGACCATGTGTAAAATCTGAGATCATAGGTAAAATATCATTTTCTTTCCTGTGATTGGCACCGATAGGAGCTTTAAAAAATGTAGAGCTGCGCCACTCAACCTGCGGCAGCATGCGGCCCGCAAGCTGTAGTGGTGCGGCCCCTGGCTTACGTACGCAGCAAATATATATTTTTTCTACTTTTAATGAGGACAGATAATTTTTCTGACACCAGAGGGCAATATGTTTGACCTACTGACAACAGGCAGGTAGTGTTGCAATTGTGGGACTGCACCAGTTGGTGGCGGTAATGTGCCAATAGGTTGTTTGCTAACTGCCAAAAAAGCTCAAAAGAGGACTCATAGAAGTAGTGTCCATGGCTGCCACCGCTAAAGTTAAACACAAATTGTGTGATGAACACAGGACGTTTCAGCAGTCATGGGGGGGAAGAATTTTCCTTTGTGGAGGCAAATACCAAGCCAGTGTGCCTTCTTTGCCAGAAACAGTCCATTCCAGAACGTGCAAATCTCCAGCGCCACCACGACAGCTGTCACAAAGACTTCAAAGTTGACTATCCACCAGGCAGCAATATAAGAAAAGACAGAATATGCAGTCTCATCGGAAATCTTAGTGGTCAACAAACTGTTCTGAGATTCAGCTGTAAAGAAAGTGACAGAATCACAGAGGCATCATTCAAAGTAGTGTGGAATGTAGCAAGGAGTTGGCAGCCTTTCACTGAGGGAGAGCTGATCAAATGTTTCTCAACTGCAGTGAATCCCTTTCTGCTGAGTTTAAAAACAAAGCTGAGATCACCTGGCAGATATCCAAACTGCAACTTTCAGATTCAACCCTCAGCAGACGTGTGAAAAACATTTTGGATGATTTGTTCATAAAATTGATAGACGAGCTTAATAAAATGCACCACTTTAGCCTGGCCATTGAAGAGTCCACCGATGTGTCGGATACGGCACAACTTATGATATGGGCTCGCTTTTTTAATGGCGACACATTCATGGAGGAGGCTCTTTTGCCACTGACTGGTCAAACAAGAGGAGAGGACATTTGTTTGGCACTCATGGACTTTTTCCAGGAACCAGGGAAAGAGATTCATTTGGGGAAATTGGTGTCTCCATCGATGGAGCACTGTCAATGGTTGGAAAAGAAAGTGGGCTTCTTGCATGACTAGGAAAAGAAGATGCATTTCCAGACTTTTTTGCCTACAGCTGTATTCTTCACCAAGAACAGCTCTGCTGCAAACTCAAAGGTGGTGAACTGAAAACAACGATTGGTAAAGTGATGAAAGTTAACTACATTAGAGGCCATGCTCTTAAGCGCAGACAGTTTTGCACCTTGGTTGAAGAATATGACTCACAATATCAAGACCTGACGCTACACGCCAAAGTGCAATGGCTGAGCAGAGATATTGTATTGGAGAAGTTTGTGGATTTACTGCCAGGAATTCGAGCCTTCATTGCGCAGAGAAGCATACCGATATGTGTTATGTCAACGATGAGAAGTTTGCACTGGAAGCAGCTTTTCTGGAGGACATAACCAAACACTTGAACTCCCTAAATTTGAAGCTCCAGGGAAGCAAGAAATTGCTGCCTGCTTTGGTGAATGATGTTTCTGCATTCATGGATGAGCTTTCTCTTTATCAAGACCAGCTTGGTGACAATGATTTTACGCATTTTCCAAACCTACATTCACAGGTCAGTCAGNAAGTTTGCACTGGAAGCAGCTTTTCTGGAGGACATAACCAAACACTTGAACTCCCTAAATTTGAAGCTCCAGGGAAGCAACAAATTGCTGCCTGCTTTGGTGAATGATGTTTCTGCATTCATGGATAGGCTTTCTCTTTATCAAGACCAGCTTGGTGACAATGATTTTACGCATTTTCCAAACCTACATTCACAGGTCAGTCAGTTGCGCAGCGTCTCATTTGAACCTGCTGTCTGTGTTCAGTATTTGAATGAACTTGCCAGTGAGTTCTCCAGTCGTTTCAATGACCTACGGGCGATCATGCCAGTGATTAAAATGGTGGAAAATCCATACAACGGTGATGTGAGGGATATTTCATAGCACTGTGAGAGGTTTGGTGTTTCAAAGGAAAAGTTTGAAGAAGAGCTGATTGAATGAAGGAACAATCACGCTTTAAAGCAGAAGCATTTGGATAAATCTGAGGCCACTTTCTGGTTGCAATCCGTACTCGCCATTTATAGCACCATAACCCTGTTGGCAAAGAAGATCTTGACCTGTTTTGGATCAACCTATGTGTGTGAAGGTGGCTTTTCAACGATGGGAGTAATCAAGTCAAAGCAGCGCAACTCTCTCAGTGACAAGCACCTCTGTGACTGTCTGTGCGCAGCAACATCTACATACCAGCCAGACTTGAGGCAATTGGTGGCGATGAGCAATGGGAAGTTGAGTAGCCTTGATGTAGAGTATATTGCCAGTCAAAGGCATACTTACAAGAAAAATATAAAAATCAAGGGTTTTTTTTCATTTATGGCCAAAATTATTACAATCATTGAGCAGGTATGATTGGTGAAACCACTCCAATAGTGGTTCCAACTAGAGAAGTTATATAATAATGTTACTGGTCTAAAAGAATAATCATGATTTTCCAACTCATACTCCTTCAGATAATTGTATGAAAAATGGTACCATAAGCAATTTCTGTGATGTGACTCAGTGGTACCCAACAGACATATTCCCTAAGAGGCCATGCGTAGCTTTTGGCTGGTTCATGAGGGTGCATGAATTGTACCTGGACATTATTATCTCTATTGTGTGATCCAGATTGTGGTGAGATTCACCACAATGAAGTTTATCACCAACAGAACATGTTCTTAGGACTTCCTCTGCTGAAGCCATTTTGCCTAATGACAGATGTTCACAAAATATACACCCAAATTGTATGACATCAGCATCTTTTGGAATATCCAGGAAAGTCCAGCCATATGATAGTAACATGGGCATGGATATGCATAAAGAGGCAGTAAACTGGGAAACCCATTTTCCACACATAATTGGAATGAACTACTTTAAACAGGGATTTAATGCTGACATCAGTACACCATGTATGATTGCTACCAGCTTCCCCAAAACAATGTCTCTTTGTGCCTCTTTGCTATCAAGGTTATAATGAATTAAAATGGATCTTGATAAAGCAACAAAAACAAGTAAAAAATACATGTCTGATATATAGATAATAAACACCCATGCGATTCCTCGTAGTACCACTTTTCATAAAATTATTTGAAGCACTATAAGTTGGAAAACCATGATTTTTCTTTTAGCTCTGTATCAATATTATAAATGGTGGGGCACGATTAAATTTTTAAAAATCTAATTAATTAGATGCTTTGTAATTAATTAATTGTTATTAATTGCATTTTATCAAATAGTAAATATGACACCATAAGCAAAGTTTTTCAATTCAAGTAAATAATTGGTTGAGGACTGAATCAATAAATAGACATATACATGATCTTAAACAACAAAAATGTTTATTTCATTCGTATTTATGTGTGGCCTGCAAGGTGGCGCAGCACGGTTGCCGGTTTGCGTCCCGGTGGGGACACCGGGATCTTTCTGCGTGGAGTTTGCATGTTCTCCCCGTGCAGCGTGGGTTCTCTCCAGGTTCTTCGGCTTCCACCCACAAGTCCTAAACATGCTGAGGTTAATTGGTAATTCTAAATAGTCTGTAGGTGCAAATGTGAGTGTGCTTGGTTGTCTGTCTCTAAGTGTAGTGTAGATAGACTGGCGACCTGTCCAGGGTGTCCCCTGCCTTCGCCCTAAGTCAGCTGGGATAGGTTCCAGCCCCCCCGTGACCCTAGTGAGGATTAAGCGGTGTATAGATAATGGATGGATGGATATTTATCTGTGCCTTTTTTCATTTGTCTACTACATTCACAGGTTAGTGCAAACTCAAAGTGCAATAATAGCTATTCAACATTTTAGGACTTTTGCATTAAAACTTTTTGTCGCACAATTTGTACACAACCACACTCTTATCCAAGCTGCCTCATGGTACATGTCCACAGGATCTGTCAATTCCTTGCTTCCCATTCATTGTGTATGTGAAATGCCCCACGTCGCGTTCTGTAGCATCACGGGAAGTTTCAAGGGCCAAGGTGAAGTGTCACCTGCGAGCTCATGTGCATAGAGTAGACACAGCTTAAACTTTATGCAAATCTGTCAAGTTTTGGCAAAATCGCCCCTATGGACATGTTGCATTAGGCCTTGATAAGAAAAAAAAAACTCTCTGCCCAACAGGTTGAAAAAAAACAACAACTTTCCACTTAACAAGCCCAGTAAGGCAGTCCCGTCTGCCATCACCGTTCAACTAAGTTGTGCACTGATGTCCCTCAATGCATCCTGTGCTTCTTCGTGGCTGGAAAACAAATTTCAGGTGCATTACCGCAACCTACCAGGCTGGATTGTGTGCTTCAGTGTTACTGGTGGGCCAGAAATTAGGGAACCGACAAAGGATTTGCCCCTAATGTCTTCGTGCCTGATACTGCAGGACACCTGCAAAGCGCTTGTGGAATCCATGTCTTGATTAGGCAGGTGGTTTTAATTTTGTGGATCAATGATGATGAAGTTTTTATTTTACTTTTCTTCAAAAAATACTTGACAATGCTTGGTATTAAAGTTCCATCCATCCATTATCTATACACCGCTTAATCCTCACTAGTGTCGTGGGGGGGCTGGAGCCTATCCCAGCTGACTTAGGGCGAAGGCAGGGGACACCCTGGACAGGTCACCAGTCTATCACAGGGCT
>NW_007578628.1:205834-210226 GCF_000690725.1 Stegastes partitus
ACCTTCTTGCTGCGAGGCAACAGTGCTACCAACTGCACCACCCTGCAGCCTGCTATTAAAGTTAATTTAAAAAAAAAGAAAAAAGAAAAGAAAAAGAAAGAATTATTTTATAAGAATTATTTAAAGAAGATTATTTTACAATTAAAATGAACTAAAACATTGGCTCACAGCGAAAAACAAGTACACCCCTGCATTTGTCACTCCTTGAGTCCATAGCGCTAAAATCAGGAAGTGGTAGGAGGGACTTGTCTTATTTTAGCTACATGTACGGTCTGGTGTTCTTTTTGCTACCTAACTGTGTGGTGTCATTTTCTAAAACGCTCCTCCACACTTCCAGATGAAAAAGTTTGTGGTCAAGAGATTTAAAAAGATCTCCAATTTCTTTAAAATAAATCATTCCACTGAAGGGACTGGCTGCCCCAGTACATTCGGCCCAACAACAGACTGATGCAAAAAGTCTAGAAGAACACACATCACATGATCTGCAGATAACTGTGGAGCTATTGATGTCAAAGTGGTAGCAGTACATGCAAAAAATATAGAAAAAATGTCATTATTAACTTCACAACTCTTGTTTGTATTAATGTCTATACCATTTATCTATAGGCACTCTGTCCTGGTGGAGCAGCCGCCTCATGAATTGGGGTTTTAAGGCCCCATCGCAGTGGTCTCAGTTTGATTCCTACCCATAGCATGATTCCTTGTAAGTCATTCCTCCTTTCTTCTCCTCCATCTTTCTTGTCACTCTTCAACTGCTCCATAATAAAGACAGGAAAATGCTCAAAACAATCTTAAAAAATAATAAGATAATAATGGCAGTCATAACTGAAGTTACCCAATGGGTAAGCAGACATTCTGCAAAACATATATTGATGCCAACTCATGTGGAAAAAGTGTATTCTGCTTCCGAACAAATAAGCAAGTCTTCTTTATTTCCGCATCACAAACTCTAAAAGACTTTGAATTCAAGAGCCAGCATTTGCGTAGATTTTGTGTAGTTACTTGCNTTTCTGCATTCATGGATGAGCTTTCTCTTTATCAAGACCAGCTTGGTGACAATGATTTTACGCATTTTCCAAACCTACATTCACAGGTCAGTCAGGTCCACAGCATGCCATTTGAACCTGCTATCAAATAAGCAAGTCTTCTTTATTTCCGCATCACAGACTCTAAAAGACTTTGAATTCAAGAGCCAGCATTTGCGTAGATTTTGTGTAGTTACTTGCTGTGAAAAACTGAGGTTCTGATTTGAGTATTTCTTTAATCATCCAGAGAGTTTACTGTCAATCCAACATGTCCTCTGTGAAGTGTTAGTATGCTGTGTGCTGAGAGCGCAAAATCTGTCAACTCTGTCAGCTCTGTGACTGCTGCTCAGGAGATTAGGATTTCCTTCGTGTACTGATGAAGTAAGACCAGTAACCATATAGACATTCTGTCTTTGAAGAGATGTTCTCTTCCTATGGTACCTATTGCTATTTTTCCCTCATAATACCAGATTCTTCATGACATTTCATCACCTACTACTCTCAAGTGCTTTTGGCTTGATTTCCAGAGTTTCTATTGGTACGACTGGCATCCACAATAAACTAAGTAATTTAGAAATATTGTTTAATCCTACCTAATTCGTGTCATTGAAAAATTCATCTATCCAGTCATGGGGGCTGGAGCCTAGAGCAGTGGTTCTCAAATGTTTTCTGTCTGGTCCCCTCTTTAGAGGACAAAAATCTTTTGCGTTCCCCCCTCGCCTTAAATAGTCATGAAATGAGCCAGTTTAAATTTACTGAAATTAAATATCATGAGCAGTCAAATAGTGCAGCAACAACTTGCTCAGTGATCAGTAAAAGTAACAGGGGGGAGGATAGCCTTCAATTTTGCGGTGGTGGTCTCATCAGTGATTGTTGACACCATATCAAGAGCAGTGGGGAGAAGGAGATCCTCAGCTGTTGTATGTGGTTTCTTGCACTTGGCGATTCTGTTACAGGGCTCCATGGGTAGATGCAACATTTTACCGATGTTCCCTGAATGCCTCACATGCTGCTCCAGTAGATGCTACCAGAGGGGTATACTACGAAGCAAGTTTGACATAGCCAGGCTTTCTCTGTGTAAGCCGAATCGACAAAACCGAAAGCCCCAGCCAGAGATTACGGGTATTACGAAGGTGGTTATAAACTCTCTTTGTCAACTCAGGCTTTCTGCTTCCGACTCTGCTTGTTCACATAAAAAGAGGCGTTTAACGCGTCACGTGACTCTTCTTCTGCACAAAATGAAGCGATCGTGTGCAGCTGCTTCAGTCAGCACGTTGTTTTAACGGAGAACAATGAGGAATATATATATTTAAAATAATATGACGGTAGAAAGCACCGCTACCTCAAATGGTGCAAGACAGGAATGCTGGTAGAAAACTGTTAAACGTATTAATATATATTTTACCAATGCAGCCGATTATTTCCAACTGACGGCTGCATTACATTTAGACATGATCTTGTACTGAAGTACGTTTAGGTCTGAGACTGTCTCATAATGCAGGATATCACTCTATTTTTTGGCCCAATCAGAGCGAAACTAATGTTATTGATTGAATATTCTCTGTAATAAATACCAGTAGAATAATCCATGTTCTCATCTGTGTTCTATCAGCTGCAGTCAGCAGTTTAAACGGACTTGACAGCAAATCAGAGCTAAACATAAAAACATATTTATGTCATTTCTGCGCGCCACACACTTTGAGAAACACTGGCATAGAGGATGGTTGTAATCCAGATTGCCCTGCAGGCCAGCGTCATCTTTTTCGTCACATCTTTATTCGTCAATTGACAATGAACAGAGATTTCGTTTTCATTTTTGTTGTCAGTACTTCTTAAATTTACATTCTCATCACAAATTAGTCATGGAAAAATGGGTTTTCGTTGATAAAATTAACACTGCCCGGGGTCAGACGCGCCCCACTATTCGAGAAGCACTGGTCTATAGGAATAAGATTGCTGTGCTGAGGTGAAAGACTGACAGTAAAACTGTATACCACTTGGTTGTTATCTGTTCTTAATATGAGAAGAGATAAAAAGGCTATAAAAAGACTTTCTGACTTTGATAAAGTAGTTGTATACTTCTTAGTGTTGCTTGAACACATTTATAATTCTGACAATTCTACTGTCAAGCAATAATTTACTCAGAACCAGTATTAAAATCTTGCTAACATGTTAAATACTGTCTTTAGATAATGAAAGACAAAATGCTTGAAACGTAAAATGCTCAAACATTAAACTGCATGGTAAGAACAAATACCTCACCAGACACAAAACAAACACTTGGTCTTGATTTGGGATATGTCATCTAACTTAGATTTCTCATTTTCCTGTGCTGACAGTGTTTTCACTGTGTTCAGACCGTTAAGGTGACTGTTTTTAGTGTCATTTTTTGTGTTGATGTTTTGGCTCAGGGCATGGATTAAAATGGTTTATTGGATTATCATATTCAACTACTGACACGATAAGTTCCCGAAAGCACAGCAGCCTGTGCTCTTCAATAACACAAAATCCTTGTTCACTGTCTAAAGCAGTTTCCTCTCTGCTATGCCTCAGCCTCAGACATATAACATAAAAACATCTTCAGCTTCAGCCAAGATCACCGGCATCATCACTTACACAGAAAACGCCATTTTAATAGCATATTGTGTACATGTCATGAGGAATATATGTATAGAGTCAGCCTGACTACTATACTACCAACTGAGGTCCACAACAGTCCCAGCGGTAAATTAAGCATTCTGCATCCTGTTCTCAACTTTGAACATCGATGAATGTCAGTTCACACTTGGAGTGCAGTAACGGAGAAAGGCGTCATGTTGCAGGTTGTAATGTTTAGTAGACTGTGGGTTATATTAATATCCTAACGTACAATAAATACGGCTTGACAAAACCACAGTGTATTTTAAAATATCCAGTGTGCCTTTAATGTGTAAATATGCTGTGGATGGTGTAGGTTGCTCACAGTCAGCTGTTTGAAGAGCAGCGCTCTGATCCTTTTATCACACAGTGTATAGGCACAGATAGGCTAAACACACGTCTTCTGTTCAGAGTCTGCATCTGCAAAAGCTGCACATTTTTAATGAACCTGTTTCCAGGCAACAATTTAATCAGCTTTCTATCAAAACCTGCTTATTTCTAGGCTATTAAGCACCTGCTGTTGGCGTGTTTGTATGTACACCAAAAAGCCACAACCAAGGCTGATGGCCAATAGACAAGAGTCATCCACACTCAGTTCTGTAGATAAACTATTGATTTATGGGTTCGATGCACATTTTCATATGCAGTTGCACCTGCATTTTGTCCCTTTTAGGTTGCAGTTAAATTGATTTAAAAATCAAATGTAATGTATGTCAGGGTTCAAGTCAAG